>NC_089593.1:28001619-28192475 GCF_019320115.1 Miscanthus floridulus | reverse complement strand
CGCGCAAGGGTCAGGGCCGGCGCCGATGGAAGCTACGGTCCGCTCGAGTCGAGCGTGGGGAGGAAAAAGTCCGATTCAGATTTTGCACGGTGGAGTAGGGGGCCAGCCGGAATAGAGGGTGAAGGGGGGAAAGTAGGGGGCCAACAAAAGTATGGGGTGTAATAGGGGTATGCTAGAGCTGGGTTTTTTTTACCCCCACTACCTAAATCCAGAGTAGAGGGCATTGCTGGAGATGCTCTTAGCATATATAGTGAATCACTCTACATTGCATCAAGTAGGATAACAACTTATTTCACTTATTAGAAAATGCTTATAGGGAGAAACTATTATGTATCTTAAAACCAATAAACAATATACCATGACAAAAGGACTGCAACAATCAGTTAAGTACTATTGAACCCAGTTACTATGGTGCTTCATTTCATCTCACAATAGTTACTTCTTGCGTGGAATTGAGCTACCTGGTGTTTTGGTACGTGCCAAAAATGAGAGAAGTACTCAGCGAAGGCAAGAAATCAACGGATTGACGAAGGTAGGAAGCAGTACTACTTGTTTCTTTAATCATGCATGTAACAAATCTAGACAAAGCATAGGATCTGAGAAAAAGAAGCAAGAAATCGAGTTATAGACAAGAACAAGGAATGCCATCATGGCATTGGCGTCGTGAGTTCTCACCATTTAGGCATGAAACATCGATAGCAAGCTCTCACGATTTAGGGCTTAAGAAGGCATGCAAGGAAAGGACGGGTGCGAAGAGCAGTAGCGCATCACGCCCGGTGATGGCTCCTCCACCTGGTCTATTAGGTGGATGGACAAGGCAGGGGCGGGGGCCTTTCTACAGTTATTCTATAGTTAGTTTGACTAGGACCCAACCTTGAAGTGCATCCTTTCTGGGACAAATGCAGTAGCAAACGAACACGGGTTACTTTATATTATCTTAGATGTATATTTATGTTATTTCCAAATGGCAGAGAAGTGTTTCCTAATGGCAATTCACCCGCGGCCACAAGTGCAAGCAGTTGTTCGACATCACGCTCGTCAATGACTATATGACTTGACGCCAGCCTGATGATGATGATTGGCACCCAGAGTGCGGGGGTGGCATACAATGTTCATGGACGGCATCATACTCGGTCGGCGTGCGCATCCTCATCGACACCCACAACATCATCGACATCAACTTTGCCAGAATCATAGACATGTTGGAGCGCCATATCAATACAGCGATCCTAGTCAGCAACGGCACCGAGATCACCTGCCGCAACGCCTCCTGCAACGTTCCCCTACGCATCGATACCGAGACATTCCACATTGATGCCCTACTAGACATCAGCAACGACATCGACGTTATCCTCGGCACACCTTGGTTGGCCGACATCGGCAGCATCACCTGGAACTTCGCATCCCTAGAGATGGAATTCCAAAGAAACGGCCAAACCATAACCTTCACCAGCATCCAGGATCGCCGTCCACAATAGAACGTCCTCTCCTTACCAGCACCAACAACAATACAACCAGTGCCAAGGGGATATTTTTTTTAATTTTAACACTTTTTTTAAATTAATTCTAAATCTAATACTGTTTGTTTTTTATTTCTAAAACTAACACTCTAGGTCGTGCCTATTGCCATGGCGTGGCGAAATGCCTGTGCCGCGTCATGTATGGTGGCGCGACGAGTAGGCTGACGTGGCGACGACCGAAGCGCTGACCGATGACGTGGCAGGATCTACCGCGCCACCGATCTCGACGCGGCGCCGCTGCACCATCCATCGCGACGCGACAGAGAAGAACAGAGAGCAGCCGCTGGAATCATGCTTTTACCTTTGGGAGCCCACGGCATGCAGTAGCCCGTATAGTGAGTGAGCTGTGCAGTGAGCCAGTGGAAGTCATCACTTCAGTCGCTACGCATGCAGGACAGGACACGAGACGTGAAACGAAACGGGCTCGCGCACCAAAGCCTGTGCCGATGGACGCGGACTGACGGTGCACTGTAGCCACATTGTCGCTGGACGCCCTACCCTGGCTTTTGCTCTCCTTTCCCGCTGCACGTCTCACTTTGGGTGGAAATTGGACACCTGTGTCTATAGTAGCGGAAGTCCTACTGTCCCAGACAAAAACTAATCTGAACTACCTACTAAACTTGCATACAATTATTTAAATTTTCCATTTCTCATTATGAAAAATAACCGAAAGTTGCTCATATCCGCCGTTATTTTATATTAAGTAGATCAACCCGTGAATATGCATGAACACACACATCTATCTTTATTATGAAAAGGACGGAACCTAAAGTACTCAAGTACCACACATATTACTAGATAATCTTTCTTTGAGTATATATGGAAAAAAAGAGCATACTGACTAAACATATACACGTATAATACACAGACAATGCATGCCACTATATAGGATATTGATTTACATGATTTATTAGCCATGAAAACTACCTCAGTGTAGTATGAAAATAATAATTCATTTTAAATTAGATTCACACAATGTTACGACTACGTTATAAAGATGTTGTCATATTAAAAATAAAGTTTAAAAAAACTCTTTTTATGCATATATATATATATATATATATATATATATATATATATATATATATATATATATATATATATATATATATATATAACACTTGCTCGAAACGTAAATGTGTGACAATAATGACATACATTGGTTTTGCTCGAAACATAAATGTGTGACAATAGTGACATACATTGGTTTTGCTCGAAACATAAATGTGTGACAATAATTTTACCCCTTACATGTAGTCATCATGTTCGCTTGTTGGTTTCAGTCAGGCTTATTCAATCAGCTAACAGTATTTTCCTCTCATAATAAACCAGCACCAGCCAACCCAAACCAGCCCAGAAACCAGCCAGCGAACACGTCGAGTTAGGAATTGGAGCAAGAGCAACGGACATACATTGGTTTTATAGTTTGACAGTAATGACAATATTCCTCTAATCATCTAATGAGTAATGGTATGGCAATATTAATGCATGCTAAATTACACATAGAATGGGTACAACCAGAGCTTGTAATGTACTCCCTCAGTTCTAAATTATAAGGCACTTTGTTTTTAATACTTCTTCCATCTCTAAATAAATCAATTTCTAAAATTCATGTCAGTCCAACTTTTATTAAGTTTGACTAACTTTATAGAATAGAGTAACTATATCTATGTCATAAAACGAGCACCTCATAAAAATATATTATATGATAAATCTAATAATACTAATTTGATATCATAAGTCTTAACATTTTTTTTAAAAAAACCCCGGTCAAGTTTACAAAATTTGACTTACTCGTAAGACAACCTATATTCAGATTATTTTCCATCGGCAAAGGCTTTGGTGCGCGAGCCCATCTCCTTTCACGTCTCGTGTCCTGTCCTGTCTTGTCTTGTCCTGTCCTGCATGCGTAGCGACTGAAGTGATGGATGGCGCGCTCTGTTCACGTCTCGTTCCATCTCGTTTCACGTCTCGTTCCAGCGGGCGCTCTGTGTTCTTCTCGGCCACGCCGTGATGGATGGCACTTTGGCGTCGCGCCAAGATCGATGACGTGGTAGATCTTATCATGTCACCAGTCAGCGTTTTGGTCGTCGCCATGTTAGTCCTCTCGTCGCGCCACCATGCATGATATGGCACAAGTATTTCGTCACGCTATGACAATAGACGCAGCCAAAAATATTAGTTTTATAAAAATAAAAAAACAAACAGCGTTAGATTTATAATTAATTTAAAAAAATGCTAAAATTAAAAAAAAATATATTCTGCCAAGGCAGGGCGCACCTGAGCACGCTCGCCCTCACCTCCACCTCTGCCTTATTGCGACATGTCTCGGCCGACAGCACCGCAATGACCAAACGCCCTCAACAATGTCAGTAGTCGAGCAGCTGTCCCCGATCAACTGCATCGTGAGATACTTCAGCTACCAAAGCTAAGGACGATAGCCCTCTCCATCGTCAACAACGAGGCACCTGAGACCTGGTCTCTTGACCGGGGCCTACTATTCTCCGAAGGGCACTTCTACGTCCCAGCCACATCACCCCAATATTGCCGGACTTACTGGACACTCTACTACTTTGCGGCAGTCCTGGGCATCGGGCCGGCCCGGCCCGGCACGGCACGATGGCTATCGGGCCAAGGAGGCACGCCGTGCCCTGCGGGCCGTGCCTCATCGGCCTGCGGGCCTGGCCTTCGGCCCAAGCACGGGCCTGTGGGCCATTTTTCGTGCCGTGCTGGCCCATGAGGTACGGCAAAAATAACAGGCCGTGCCAGCCCACAGCCCGTTAAATCTAAAACACCTCCAAATAAACATCTCAATCCATTTAAATATCAAAAAGAGCTGTTTTGTGCAATGCTGCCTCATTAAAAACCTACCTAGGTAAAACTCACTCTTGTGAGAAACCCTAGGCAGGAAAAAAGAGTGCAGCCAGCTCCAAATGTCTTAATCTTACATAGTTATTACAGACCATTGTTTAAATGTTCAAATGAAAACTAAGCAAGTGAGTGAGGGACACATCCACTCTCAACTCACACAAAAGTACTCCAACACTCCCAGCCAACCAATGCCACTGTCAGCCATCAGATCCATCATCTTCACCTTCTGGTTCATCCAGGAACAGATTCTCGAATGCATCTTCAATTTCCTTGGTATCAGCAGCTTCATGTCGTTTCCTCTTCTCTCTAGCTCCCAGTCCTTCAACAAGGTCAGCATCTCAACATGTTCTGGTTTCAAGCTCCGGCGCCGTTCTTCTAGGATCCTCCCTGCTAAGCTGAAACAAGACTCTGAAGAACAAGTGGAAACAGGAACTGACATGATATCTCTGGCCATAATAGCCAGGATAGGATAGGTTAGTTTGTGGTCCTTCCACCACAGAAGAATGTCAAAACCATCCTCATAAGCAGTTATGCAGTCGCTGTCCAAATAGCTTGAAAGTTCAGAAGCAGTAGAGTGAGAAGAAGAACAGGCAGTGCCACTGGAAGGACCAGGCAGACCTGATCCTCCAAAAATTACCCCCCAAGCCTGTTTTCTCTTACCAGTGGGTGGGGTAGGACCAGCAACCCTTTGTGACCTGGTTGCACCAAACTTTCTCAAATATTTCTCAAACATTTTATGCAACTCAGTTTTCAAATCAGCATAGTAAGTAGTGTAATCAGTACCAGTATATTCAGTAAGTAAATGGAGGACCCTTTGCATACCTCTCAGCTTAGCTCTAGGGTCAAGAATGAATGCAAATGAGTATAAGAGAGGAATGTCCTTCCAATACTTAAGAAATTTATGCTGCATAGGGTACACAAAGGGTCTAAGATTAACATCTCTTTCACATGCATGCAAATGAGTTGCAATCTCCAGAACATGGTGCAGCACAAGAGGACTGGTAGGATAATAAACACCAGACAGTGTAATAGTAGAGTCATAAAATACTTCTAGGAACTCCAATATTTTCCCAGACACGTGCCAATGGGCTGGAGACAACAGTGCAGAACCATAATTTGAATTTATGAACACAGAAAATACTTCACTGTAAGGAACCAAGTGTTTTAGCATGAGATAAGTAGCATTCCATCTAACATCCATGTCTAAGCCAAATTTTCTAGGTCTCATACCTTTAGCTTCATAGTAGTTTCTAAACATAGCAATTCTTTGATTAGAGGAGTTCAAGAAATTAATTGCAGTTCTAAAATCCTCTATATAAGGTTTGATTCTTTTTAGTCCAGATTTGACTATCAGATTAATAATGTGACAAGCACAGCGTTGATGCACAAGACTGTAACCAGGTGCAGGATCATCAGGTGCAGGATCACAACCAAGATAACCAGCAAACATGGGTGTCAAAGTTTCCATAGCCTTAGCATTAGAAGATGCATTATCTAAAGTGATAGAAAAGATTTTATCAACCAAGCCATACTCCTCAACAACAGATGCAATGGAAGCAGAAATGTTTTCACCAGAATGCTTAACTTGAATCAACCTAAGACCAACAATCTTCTTTTGCAATTCCCAATCAGCATTCACATAGTGAGCAACAACAGATATGTAATCCTCTTTAGCATTACCAGACCATATGTCAGAAGTCAAAGCAACAGATGCAGAAGCATGCACACAGTTCCTAATCATAGCACGACGTTCAGCAAATAACTTATCCAGATCTCTAGTGGTGGTTCTTCTAGATGATCTAACAAATCTTGGGTTATGAGAATTTTTAATATATTCCTCAAATGCATCAGTGTCACCAAAACCAAGAGGAAGATCAAGCCTAGCAATCAATCTACACAGTTCAGTTCTAGCAACAGCAGGATCATAGTTCCAATTATGCAAAGACCCATCAGCATTAAAAGCTAGTCGAGACTAAACCCTAGAAGCATTATCAAGTTTCTGTTTGCAAGATTTTTGGTGCCTAAGAATGTGACCAGTACCAGCAGTAGATCTAGCACTCAACACAGTTCTACACATCTTACATATAGCTCTAACACGCACATCGACACCATTAATCTTCTCATAAACCTCCTCAAAGTCACCCCAGCACTGAGACTTGCGCTTACCAAGTCCAGAAACAGCACCAGAGGAAGGATTACGAGTACCATTACCATCAGCATTACCATTAACACCAGTGTAGTTGGAGTGGGTGTTGGAGTCCACCGTCCCTGTCCCCGTTGCCCCTGCATCGACGGCATCGACGTTGATCGCCGGCTGTGTCCCGCGGGTGGCGTCATCAAACACCGCAAAAGGGGTCACGGCCGTCGTCGTCGTGCTCCGGGGATAGCCCAGCCGTGACCAAGTCATCGTCGCCAGTCATAGGGAACATGGCACCGTCGCCCTGCGAGTCACACGCCAGTCATAGGGAACATGGCACCGTCGCCCTGCGCAACCGAAGCCGGATGAGAAAATGATCCCAAAAACAGAATCAAAACACTGAGAAACGTATAGATCTAGGGGCTAGGGTTAGGGTTACGAATGGGGATGGACTTGCCTGAGCAACCGGAGCCCGGCGCCGGAGAAGACGAGGGCCACACAAGGGCAAGACGGGATTAAGAAGGACGGCGAGCGACGGTGGAAGAGAGACGGGGAGGCGGACTCACATGTTCATCGACAAACAGAGGAGAAGGAGTAAAAAGGAAGACGGAGAGGGACTGAGGGAGCAGGGAACTCAGGGAGAGCCGAAGAGGTGATGGAGCGGCGGCGATATCACCGGATCCAAGGACGACGGTCGCACCGGCGACGAAGATGGATCGACGAGAGGAGGCGAAGATGGACCGAGCGGGTGTCGAGTGCGGCTGCGGTTGGGAGGCGAATGGGATTAGGGTTAGGGTGTCGAGTGTGGCTGCGGCCTGCGGTTAGGAGGCGAGGCGAATGGGGTTAGGGTTAGGGTGATGGAGCGGCGGCGATATCACCGGATCCAAGGACGACGGTCGCACCGGCGACGAAGATGGATCGACGAGAGGAGGCGAAGATGGACCGAGCGGGTGTCGAGTGCGGCTGCGGTTGGGAGGCGAATGGGATTAGGGTTAGGGTGTCGAGTGCGGCTGCGGCCTGTGGTTGGGAGGCGAGGCGAATGGGGTTAGGGTTAGGGGCCAGCCGGGGGGGTCTCGGTTATATGGGGAGCCGGGGAGGAGCCGAGGAGGCCAGGAGGGGAGGGGGCCGTTCTTGGGCCGCCGGCCTGCTTGCCTACTTGCGGACCGTGCCGTGCCGGCCTATGGGCCTAGGGTTCGGCCCAAGCACGGCCTGCACCCCGTGCCGTGCCAGCCAGGGCCCATTGACCTTCGGGCCGGGCCAGGCTAGGGCCAGGCCTAAATAGCGGGCTCCGTGCCAGGCTCACGGGCTCGGGCTTTGTGCCCAGATATACTTTGCGGCCACATCGTGAACCTATGCCTCCTAGCAATCGGCTTCCACACACCGCCATTAATGTTAGCAGCAATCTTTAGCTTCTCGGTGACCATCCTAATGACACGACCATGGCCGTAGGGCATCATATATATACCAGCCGCCTCCATTGTCCTCAACGACGACTTGGGTTGCCAATTCATGGCAATTGAAAACACCTACATCGGCCTACAGCGTAATACATCACTTCCACAGCTCTCGCCACATGAGTTTTATGCAGGGAAATTTATGTTCGGAGACATGCTACACTTCACGACGACACCGCCGACACGCATCACAACAACAATGGCCGCCGTATGATAGGCTACATCCAACCCAACCCCAACAATATGGTACGCTGCTATGAATGTCCCCCTCGAGCCCTGCACTACTTTACATTGGATGCCGGAATCAATCGGCCAATCCTAGTACGAGCACGCCAGGAGTATGGCGCTACAACAACTTTAGGGACACACCACTACTACCTCCACGGCTACATCAGCAACCTTCACTACTCATTCGAGTTCATCGTCGACCAAACTCGTGACAACAGTATTTGAGCTCCAATAATACGTAGCCGCCTCAACATCTGCATCATCCAGGCAACATCAACAGCTCAATCTCTTCCAGCTGACAGCATCAACACTTGGATAATGATTCGGCGCGAGGACGCACCGAGTGGAGAAGGGGGGAGATGTGTCACAAATCCATATGGACCCCTCACATTGGGCCTAGCAGGCCTAGTGAGGCCCATCGCAGGGCCCTAGCTGCCTAGGACGCCTCCTGCGCATGGGCAGAGGGGGGGTGACCAGGGGGGGCGACCCCTGCCGCCCCTCAATTTCCTCCATCCGAAGGAAATCCAAAATAGAGGAAAGGTTGAGTAGAAAAATAGAAAAATAAATTAGAGATTTGGTTCGGAAAAGATATTGGATTTATTTAAAAAATAAATTCGTTTTGCTTGTAAAGGAGAAGTCCAAATCTATAAGGACTCCTCTTAGTTTGCTGGGAAACAAGTCCAATAGGGACTATAAATATAGGGAAGATGTAATCATTCGATCTTAAGAAGGGAATAGAGCTTTGCTCTTTAAACAAATCTCTCTCGCTCTCAAGCTCTAAAGCCGCCACCGCCCCTCTCCTTGCCTCCCAAGCCACCGCCTCTGCCCTAGCCGACACTGCCGCCCATGCCCAGTAGCAGCCGGCACGGCCCCTCACTACTGGAAACTCGGTTTTTTCTGTGTGTGCGAAAACACACAGGAAAATACGAATCCCGTTAGAAAAATATTTTTCTGACGGTGTACCCTCAGAAAAATACCTACAGAAATATGATGACAGAAAAATTCAATTGTTCTGTGTGTTCGCCGTCAGAAACAATTTTTCTGTGGGTGTTACACGCACAGAAAAATTGCGTTAGCCCAGATTAATTTTAAATATTGTGTGCGTTAATCCTCACAGAAAAAAAGAAAAGCCCGACAGAAAAATGATTTTTCTGTGGGTGTTACACGCACAGAAAAATTGCGTTAGACAGATTAAATTCAAATGTTGTGTCGGTCTCGGTTAACGCACAGAAAAATAAAAGAACCACCTGACAGAAAAAACCCTTAACCATGCAGCAAATATGGACGGTCCATACTGTAATTTCATCACAACATAATAGATAGCATACATATAAAGATCCAAATGTTCAGCACATTCATTAATGGCATCCGGGCTACATATAGATGATGTCCAAATGGTCCGGCATCAATACATTCAAAAGCATTACCATCTCATCTCAATAGTTTAAGTCTCAGTCAAGATGAGTAAAGTACAAGCATGCATCATTGAGTCATATTATAGCTAAAACTAAAACTAAAGCTAAAGCTAAAGCTAACACAACCATCACATTATCGATGCATGATCGCCATTGTTGTCGGAACCTTGATTGTTGTCAAGGTTTGCAGCATGAAGATCCCCATTGGTGTGGCTGCAACATTGGTCTTGGGTTCTTGCAGAGCTGATGTTGCCAGTTTAGACTGAAAGGCATTAGAAAGAAAGAAATAAAGTCCAGTTAGCCTCACCTTTTACATGCACGAAATGTGCTTCTGGAAGCACTAGGCATAACAAGTAGAGAAATCCCAATTGTTGCATGTATGGATATGACCTTACAATAAGGAAAAAAGGATGGTATCTACTATAACATAAGCATCTAAAGCTAGAGCCACTATAAAGTAATAAAATTTCTTTGCACATTGTCGATAAAAGCTGGTTACTTGGGATAAACAGGTAGAGATGTCCAAATCACATGAAAACAGTCCCAAAAGAACCATATCAAGAAGATTCTGTAGCGCTGGACAACCAGGAACAATAAAATTCCAACAAGTCAAATGAACAAAGGAAGCATCGACTACATTTAACTGTCACCTTATCCATCCATAAATACTAAGGGAAGTCAAAGAAACACATCATTTGTCATCAGAATAACCAAAAAAAGATAAAGAACAAAAATAGTAAACCTACACAAGTAGCAGTTACGTGATTGAACTATTTGATTTATATCAGTTGTGCACATAAAAATTTAATTCTACCATACAATCTAATTGAATTGATACCAAAAAGCACCATAGAATTTCTGTTCACAAATTGCATTCCTGATATTTTAAGGAAGTCAATATGTGTTATTAAACATATCAAAATTAAACCATCAAAATCACATCTGCTCATTTTGCCTGTTGATCATCAATACACAATCACATCTGGATGCACTGGCCCAATGCACTATACATTTTGCATCTGAAAGGAAAGTTACCGTACCTAAAATTCTCCAAGGTCAGCAGCTGTGTTATCTCCTTGAAAGTGCTTCATGTTGAAGTAGAAGCCCGACTCCTGCTCCAGCCTGCACAGACAACCACAAAAAGCATCAGAAATCCCAGCTCACCCAGCAAAGCAAGGCTCCAAAAACCCCATTCATGATCATGATCCCAGCCGGAGCCTCCAGCTCTCAAAAACCCGCCTAAACCCCAGGCCGCCACCCATGCAGACAGCTGGAGCCTCCAGCAAAGCAAGGCTCCAAAAACCCCATTCATGATCATGATCCCAGCTCACCTAGCAAAGCACTGAGAAGCCAACAGGCGAGGCAACTGTATCTGGACAACCAGCTGAAATGGATACTTGGGCTGATAAGGGTGCTAAAATGGATTCAGATGCAGGTGATGATAATTGGGAGAAGAAGTCCAGCACTCCTGAGGCATCAAATAAAAATGACCCATGGGGCAAATCAGAAAGATGTCTAAAAAAAATCTGTAGACTGCAATAACAGAAAGCTAACATGGAAAGATGTCTAAAAAAATCTGTAGACCAAAATAGATGCAGCAAAAGAGCCACAGTGCACTAGAAATCCATGATACCTTATAAGTGCATTGCTAGACCACATCATCGATTCAGATTTCAGAAACTTTGGTGTTGCATACATACTTATCCCATGGACAAGGTTAACTGACAGACCCAAGTCCCCGATACCCTACTATACAGTAGTATAGAACACCAAACAAACACTAAAGTTGATCATGCACACATGTATAGGTGGCGACATTCAAGAAAGAGGAGCCAAACCTGATCCAATCTCAACTGAGCTAATAGACAAGAACTACATATATATCACCTGGAGCAAAAGAACAAGAGCAAAAGAACTCGAGAAATGGCTCAGATTTACCCATTATCAGCATGACAACTGCAACTTAATTTCACCTGGAACTTAATTTAATTCTCTCTCTCTAATGGGAATTGAACTGGCCACAGAACTGGTTGCTTGTACCGGTACAAGCCATCCTAGTTAAGCAGCAAACAGAACAAAATATCCCAAGTACCAGCTCATAAGGTGCTAAAGTGCAGAAGTTCTCTAATGGAAACTTGATTCATCACAGCCACTCAAAAGTAGTACAAAACAAAAAAAGTCACAAGGCATAGTTAGGGAAGGGGAGAGCAGCGCGGCACAAGACTGGGGTTTCATATCATCTCAGCTCTGCAAATATCACATATCAAAATGATTGATCAGGTTGATATATGCAAGATATTCAAGATACTGTTTTCATAGCATCTCACCTGAAAAGCAACCAGGGTAACAAAACAAACAAGTTAAAATTGTATATCTAAAGCATATCTATAGTGTTGTGCTAAACCAGATTAGTATGGAACTTGAAATAAGCATACTCCTGAAACTCTAAAGCATATCTATAGTGTTGTGCAAAACACTAAAATGGTCCTAAAGACATGTGTAAACAATGAATTAAGATTCATGCAAATAAATAGTTAAACAACATGCTAGCCTCCCAAATCTTATCAAACCAAATATTTTTTCAGTGCTGTTTTAGCTAACACTTGACAACTTTTATGCATGGAACTTGCTACTGCAGCCCATATCAGGATATATAATGGAACAATCATTCATGTGCAGCTCTAAAAATTCAACCAACAATTTTAGAGCAGCTACAAAGTGGCTAACTATAGGTAGTAGAAAAAAATGCATGTAGGACGACAATCATGTGCTATTGGAGAAATAAAGAATTCATGTTGACCTGCACATTACATACCACATCTAATTCTAAAATGAGATTGACAATATGATGGGATAATTGCCAATTTTGACAGTGATCTTAGCCTTCAATACGAATTTGATACTAAAAAACTTCAAACTACATGGAGTCGATATCTTACCATTGGAGCACACAACAAGCCTGTATCCAGAATGTGATCAACCGGATTGGAAATGAGTGTAATCAGATATGCAATGTTGTGCAAAGTATGGAATTAAAAAAAAGGCCGCCACCGGCCTCCACCGCCAGAGCCCAGAGCCCAGATCCGGCCGCCACCGGCCTCCAACGGCCAGATCCGGGAGAGGGAGGGCCGGATCTGGGAGAGGGAGGGGCGGCGCCGGGGAAGAAGGCCGGGGAGGGGCGGCGCCGGGGAAGAAGGCTGGGGAGGGGCGGCGCCGGGGAAGAAGAAGGCCGGGGAGGGATGCGTCGGGGACCACCACCACCACGCCGCCCGGCGCCCTGCCACCACCAGAGCCCAAATCCGGCCGCCACCGGCCTCCATCGGCCGGATCCGAGGAGAGGGAGGGCCAGATCCGGGAGAGGGAGGGGCGGCAGCCGGAGAAGAAGGCCGGGAGGGGACGGCGCCGGGGAAGAAGAAGGCCGGGGAGGGGCGGCGCCAGGGACCACCACCACCACGCCAGCACCACGAAGCCTGCCGCCACGCCGCCCGCCACCACCAGAGCCCAGATCCGGCCGCCACCGGCCTCCACCGGCAGGATCCGGGAGAGGGAGGGCTGGATCTAGGAGAGGGAGGGGTGGCGCCGTAGAAGAAGGCCGGGGAGGGGCGGCGCTGGGAAGAAGAAGGCCGTGGAGGGGCGGCGCTAGGGAAGAAGGGGAGAAGAAGGGGAGGGGCGGCGGCGGGGGCGGGGGGCTGGGGACGGGGCCGGGGAAGAAGAGGGAGGGGGCGCTGGGCTCCGGGTGCGGAGGAAGAAGAAGGGAGGGGGAGGGGGCGCTGGGGTTCGTATGCTGAGGAAGACGCGAGTGCAGAGGAAGACACGGGTGCGAAGGAAGAAGAAGGGAGGGGGAGGGGGCGCTAGGGTTCGGATGCTGACGCGAGTGCGGAGGAAGACGCGGGTGCGGAGGAAGAAGAAGCTGGGGTTCGGATGCTGAGGAAGACGCGAGAAGAGGGTAAGAAGAAGGGAGGGGTCCTGGTCGTATGAATTTTTCCGTGCGTGCGAATGTTTTTTTCTGTGCGTTTTAAATTAACTGACAGAATAATAATATTTTTTCTGTGCGTGTATATATTTTTTCTGTGCGTTTTTAAAGAACCGACAGAATAAGTTGCATTTTTCTGTGAGTGATGATTTTTTCCATGTGTGTATTGTCACGCACAGAAAATTTATATAATTATTCTGTGAGTTTTCGTATTTTTCTGTCAGGCCGAAAAAAACGTACAGAAAAATTCATCATCCATAGAACAATTCGAGTTTCCAGTAGTGCCTGCCACCGCCGCCCCTGGCCCCTTCCCTAGCCGCCCAAACAGGTCCCTCCGAGCATGGTTGTGACGGAATACTTCAAATCAGCGTAATATCACAACCCAACCGATGATCTAATATGTCATATTTTTCGTCGGTGTAGACAAAACCGATAGAGAATTCCTATCTTCTAGTAGTGGTAATTGCAGTCAAGATGGTGGTAATTATCTATAGCACGCTATACGTCTCTGATTTACGCAGAGACGTATACCGTGCTATAGATAATTACCACCATCAGGCTATAGATAATTACCACCTCGCAACAATGCCTGATGGTGGTAATTGCAGTCAAAATGAAGGTGCCTCGTCCCTCCTTGCAGCTGGTTGTTCTGCGCTTCTCGGCGATCTTGGCGGCGGCGTTCATCATTCTCGCCGTGCACGTTAAGCCTGCGCAAGGTACTACGTACTATATGCTCGTTGCGCCACTCCGGTGGCTAATTTATAGGGCTCCTGGAGTCCTGATTTCTTCGGTTGACAAGCTATGCTAGCTCGTTAAGGAGCTGACTTACATGTATTTTTGGTGCATCATCTCTGGTCTGCGTGCGGCAGCCGAGCTCACCTCCGTCTCCGGTTCCACATACAAACCAGCATGTACATTGCTGCAATCGTAGGTGAAGCAGAGAGAGTGACCGGCGATATAATTGGAAAATGCACAGTCTCAGCGGAAGTTTTATCATAGTTTCATTTGTATTTAATAAATTGTCACATAAGCACTTTTGGTGATGTGTCAGCGTTTTTAAGAAGAGAGAAAAGTGAGTTTCATGGGAATGAAATTCTCTTAGCACGATTACTAACTCTCTATGAGTTATGAAATTGAAGGCTAATGAAACCATAGAATAAAAGTTTTCATTAAAAGTGGGTGTTTCATCTATGTTTTATTTCATTCTATATAACATGATAGTCTTGGAAATTATGCCATACAAATCTTCACTGAGAGTGTCCAATTTGGACCTTGTGATCTTACTCCATATACTCCCTCGTCTATCTCTGAAACGATAAACGTATTTTTGTGAGGAAAACGTCATATAAAATGTATTCTGATTTTTAAATATTTCTCTTATAATATATTGTCATTTGCTAAATAATCAATAATATCATCGCAGAAGCACTTTGAAATCAAGCCCCTGGTACCGATTAGAATAGACAGTATTGTTAGGCCTACTCCTTCTGTCTTAAATATAAGGAATCTAGTTTTGTACTAAATCAAACTATAGTAATTTTGACCAAGTTTATAGAAAAGGAGTAGAACTTGAAATTAGCTTAACTAGTATATTCTTTTCTATAAATTTGGTCAAAGTTATTATAACTAGACTTAGGACAAAACTAGGTTCCTTATATTTTAGGACTGAGGGAGTAGTTATTAATCATGATCTTAATTAGCCTAATCATAGGAACTCTTTATCCAATATTAACTCTTAATCGCACTTCATTAGTACTGACTTGCACTGATAGACAAAAGATAATGCCCTTAAGGCAGTTGATGTCCCTGTGCCTGCAGTGAAGATGATGAGCAATGTCAACATGTAGTTGTGGTACTACGTGGATCATCACTCCTTGCCGGTGACTGGCCCCCAGTCTTTGGTCACACCTAAAAAACCCTAATAAGGAGGTGTCTAACAACCTTAATTACAACCACAGCTATTCAAGTCGTGGGTTCTTTTATACCTCGGAGTGGACTCGAACCAGGCAATTAGGTAGTTACTGGACCCACACCGATCATGGACAAGACTTAGGTGGTGTTTGGATCCAGTGACTAAAATTTAGGATGTATGTCGGTAGGATGTTGTATGGGGTGTTTAGATACTAATAAAAAAATAAATTATATAATCTGTCAGTACTCCACGAGATGAATTTTTTAAGCCTAATTAATCCATCATTAGCACATGTTTACTGTAGCACCACATTGTCAAATCGTGGACTAATTAGGCTTAAAAGATTCGTCTCACAAATTAGTCGCAAACTATGCAATTACTTTCGTAATTAGTCTATATTTAATACTCCATGCATGTGTCCAAACATTCGATGGGATAGCAACTAAATTTTAGGAGAGGCAACCAAACACCACCTTAATCAATATCGGTTAGGCCCCCAAAACTCAGTCAAGTTATTGACAAAGCCGAGATCAATCTTAACATTCCCCCACCTTGATCGGAAAGCTTAAGTGATCATTTATTAGTTCCACTTTCAAAAGAGCAGCGTACCAAGATAAAAAAAACACAATGGTAAGTTAAGTACCATTTTGGACTTAGGTGCGTTTTATAGGATTCAGATTCTCAAAGAAATATTTCGAATCAGGTTCTCTCAAGAAACATTTTAGGAGATGAACTAGAATCACTTGATGATACCATTTGGCTAGTACGCTGGGTTTTGATTCATAAGGGAAAAAAATTTAAAAAAAATCTACAAATAAAAATATGTTTCAAAAAAATCTAATTTTTTTTGCAGGCGAAGAACAACTTATTTTAACTTGCTGTATTAAAAAGATTTTAACTAAAAAATGAGCATGTACAAGGCAAAAGACATGGAACTGAAACGCTGCGAAACCATCCTATCACCGATTTGGGAGCCAAAGGCAAAGATCCTGAAACGTTTCTCACTTCTACGGCTCGGTTTCTCCAAATTCTCAGTAGCATCGGAAACGAATCGTGCAGCCAAACGGCCCCTAGTGAATCACTCTACATCAAGTAGGACAACTACTTATTTCACTTATTAGAAAATGAACTATTATTTATCTTAAAACCAATAAACAATATACCAAGACAAAAGGATTGCGACAATCAGTTAAGTACTATTGAACCTAGTTACTATAGTGCTCCATTTTCATCTCATAATAGTTAATTCTTAGTCTTATGATGGCCTATTTATTGTCCTGTTGTGCAGCTTGTTTTCATTTTTACTTTTCTGCACAATAAAAATAAATATAGATACTTTCAGAATTACAATTCGAGATCCCACTTATTTATCCAACATAGGCTACCAATAAACTTTATGCCGACAACTTAAAGATAAGCATGTAGTCGAGAATTATTAAACTGAATATGATGCTTTATACTTATCTTATATATGGAGAACCAACTTATATGACTATACTTTGATTTTGGATTGCTTTTTCACACTGTCTTGGGCTTGGCAATAACACTTAATAAACTGCACACTTACATAACATATTCCAGGATGAATATATTCAAGTTTCTTATTGGTACTAATAATAGTAGCAGCAGTAACCATAATAACTTCATTCTTAAGTCACGGTAGTCTTCACTTATACTGACTAAACATACTATAACTTAGTTTACATTATGATGCTTAAAAGAATGGCTGAAGCCATTCCACACTATGGCTCTTGCGAACCGAATGTTAGGCACCACGTTCGTGCTATCTGGAAGGAGCAGAACCGCCGGGTCTTTGAAAGCTCAGGAAACTCAGTCACCACGTTCGTGCTTAGGATTAGAGAAGATGTCCATACCTAGATTATGGCGGGTTACCTTCGGTTGTGATCGTTCTTCATAGTTTAGGATGGATAATACATGTCTTGTTTTCAGTCTAGAACTTTTCTTTGGTTGTTTTTTAATATTAACAATTTTTTAGCTAATGCCGCCCAGGCCACCTCTGGGTTCATGTGCATGCGTGGTCATGCTTTGCTCTTCTCAATGAATTACGTGCTAAGGCATTAACAAACTATGAATTCTAGATTATTATGAAATATTTTGGGATCATATTCTATAAAATTTCCCACCTAATATATTTTCATAGATACTCTTATGCCATATTTGACCCGACTGTTTCTAACTCTGTCTCCAACACCATAGCGCCACTGTAGCAGAGCCAGGAGAAGAAAAAAACATTTGTTCCGAGTTAGAGCCATTTTGTTCAGTACTACAGTGACGCATAATGACACACACAGTTGGTCCAGGAGCCGGAGTTGCCGGCGAAGCTCTACCAAGACACCCTTAATAAAAATATCAATATATAGACCGGGTCATGTCTGTTGAATTTATAATTCCAGAACCAAAGGCAGCAGATTCTTATCGCAGTCGACATGAACGTTGCTTGCTTTTTTTAGAGAAGCGTATCATATCATATGGTTCTCTCTGTGCCTCTCTGAGATTAGTGATCGATGCATGATTGCGTCTCGAGACTCCAATTAAACTATCTAGACCCTTTCTAATTAGGCTTCGGCACTGTGCACTGTACCTGCAGAATCTTACATCAGCTGCTTAAGTCGCTTGGTATAAGAGAGTGCGCCACACTCAACACTCCTGAATATACTCCTAGCCTTAGCTTTTGCTAACTGATTGCTGGTCTAATCCGTGCTAATAAGGTGTGACTGGTATGCATCGAGACCCAAAACTCCACAGAGATCATAGCCTCGAGATCAAGGTTAGAGCGATCGAGGAGCCTACAGTTTAATGATAAACGTACAAAAGATGGTGTTTTCTCCGGCTCCTCTCCGTCAAACACGGCTAGCTAGCTTGTCCCTCTCCGGTGCAAAATAAAAGCAAAGACGATTTGCAGCTTTAGTTTTGTCTTTGCCATTGATCACTGCAAGTTGGTACTGTCCTCTTATTAATTTAGTGGAAGCTTTCAGTACCACTCCCTATTTTAATTATTTTATTCTGAATAAACTGAATGCAAGTATTTTATTTTGTTTGATAGGGGAAAATTCCAAAATTGTTGTCAGATCTTTACTTGCAAAAAACATTCTTTGGATTCACCTCTACGTGTGTATTTGTAGAAACCGGAGGGACCAGCGCATTTTAGGTGTGGTGGAGAATCCTGCCGAAACCATTCTGTGATTTGCGAAAGCAGCGTGAGAATTGAGAAATCGGTGAAGTCTCTGTTCAGAGTCTCCGCGTGAATTGTGTGGACTGTGGACTGTGCTCCTTATATTAAAAAAACGTGTGGACTGTCTAGACGAAGAAGGACCGAATAATAATAATTTGATATTTTTCGAATATTCTTAGTTTTTTCATTGAATATCGATATTTCTTACTGAAACCAAATATAAATACTTCATCTTTTCCAAATTATAAGTCACTTTGACTTCTTTGATACATCTATTTTGCTATGCATTTAAATATAATATATATCTAGATACGTAGTGAAATATTTGGAAGGGAGGAAGTACTATTTAACCATTTCACGTGTGATATTCGACAATGTAGTCGGTACATCCGACCAATATCAGACGATGTTGCCTTTGCTTTGCTAGTGCCCTGACATTAGATATGGACTACAACCCCTAATCCTTTGTTAGTCCCTTATATTAGACCAGATTAAAATTGAAGATTAGGTGTTTGGGAAAGGGATGACTCGGCAGCTTGTAAACGGACTTTCTCCGAGGAGGTCTTCGATATCAGAGGGGCAATCCTGAGAAGGCGAGAGCCGGCATCGCTTGGGGCTCGGGGACTCGACCAAAACGCAGGGATTCCCGACCTAAGGGGAGCCCCGGCCTAGCCTCAACCCTGGTGGCCATCCCAGCCTTGGCTAGAGGACAACAATTGTCCCGTGCCAAGACTAGAAGCCAACTCCGGAATCTGTCAGGCTCTCAGGGCCTAACAAACGCTAAAGCAACACTTCGCCGTGAGGCATTGCCGGCCACTCCCTCAGCAGGGGCACGCCTAGGGACGCATCAAGTCAAAAGATTTTCCCAAGCCTACGGTGCCTACTCCTCAGCCTGTCCACGTTGGGGGAGGATCCTTGCGTGTCAAGGAAGCCAGGAGAAGGCTCACCCTGGGAAGCCTCCACTGCGTCAGACAGCACCTGCCGGTCAAGCGTCAGAGTATTGTAGCAGGGATGTTATAGAGTGGTTGTGACATTGTGGGCCCCCTTCTACATGACAAAGGAGTACCCAGCGGCACCAAGCGGAAGGAGATCGGAGCACAAGGTGACAAACCCTAGGGAAACCACCTGATTTTGTACTCTCATGCCCTCCTTGGTATATAAGGGGAGGCATGGGCTCTCGTAGGAGATGAACCCAAACAGAAAGATAGACACCAAGATAGATGATCAGCTAACAAAGAGGGGAGTTGATCAGAGGATCTTCCCAAGAACCCTAGGATAGCACTGCGTGATCCCTTATCAATCCCTTATTATTATAAGAACCCTCAATCGAGCATTCCTAACATAAAGAACACCATAGATACTGCTAGATGTAGGGCTTAGAATCCTGAACCTAGATAAATCACATGTATCCCTAAGTATTTTGAGTGCTCACCAAAGATCCACACACCGACCTTCGACGAACAACACGATGCTTGTCGTGGTTCCAAACTCGTGACAGCTGTGGAGTGCCAAGTAGGGGAGCACATTGTGTGTGGTCGCTCCTCTGTAGTGGCCATAACCACCAACTTCGTCGTTGGAGCCAGAGGCGCCGTCCGCGAAGGCGGTTGAAAGGTCCTAATGGCTAGAGGGGGGTGAATAGCCTAATAAAAATTTCTACAACAACACTTAACCAAATGGTTAGACAATTATGAGGCGAAGCGAGTGTTGCGCTAGCCTACTCAAAATGCAAGCCACCTACCACAATTCTAGTTTAGATAGTGTCAATTCACACAAGAGCAATGACACTACCCTATGTTAGTGTGCTCTCAAAGGCTAACTAAAAAGCCACACCAACCAAGCATGCAAGCTCTCACAACTAGCTACACTAAAGAGCTTATCAACTAGTTTGCGGTAAAGTAAAGAGAGTGATCAAGAGGGTTATACTGCCGTGTAGATGAATGAACCAATCAATCACGAAGATGAATAACAATGATGACCAATCACCTCGGAATCAATGATGAACACAATGATTTTTTACCAAGGTTCACTTGCTTGCCGGCAAGCTAGTTCTCGTTGTGGCGATTCACTCACTTGGAGGTTCACGCGCTAATTGGCTTCACACACCAAACCCTCAATAGGGTGCCGCACAACCAACACAAAATGAGGATCACACAAGCCACGAGCAATCCACTAGAGTACCTTTTGGCGCTCCACCGGGGAAAGGTCAAGAACCCCTCACAATCACCATGATCGGAGCCGGAGACAATCACCACCACCGCTCGACGATCCTCGCTGCTCCAAGCCATCTAGGTGGCGGCAACCACCAAGAGTAACAAGCGAAATCCGCAGCGAAACACGAACACCAAGTGCCTCTAGATGCAATCACTCAAGCAATGCACTTGGATCACTCCCAATCTCACTATGATGATGAATCAATGATGTAGATGAGTGGGAGTCCTTTGGCTTAGCTCACAAGGTTGCTATGTCAATGAAAATGGCCAAAAATCTGAGCCACAGCCGGCCATGGGGCTTAAATAGAAGCCCCCATGAAATAGAGTCGTTGTACCCCTTCACTGGGTACTCTGCGCTCTGATCGGACGCTCTGGTCCACTTGACCGGACCCTGGGCTCAGCGTCTGGTCCACAGATGGACGCCACGTGTCATCACCTTCAAACGCTGTTCGTCAGATTCCAACGGCTATGACGTTGACCGGACGCAGCAGCTTCAACTGATCGGACGCTGAACCCCCAGCGTCCGGTCATTTCCAGTAAGGTACCGACCTCGACCGGACGCGTCCGGTTAAAACTGACCGGATGCGTCCGGTTAAAACTAACCGAACGCTGGAACCTCAGCGTCCGGTCGAGTACAGTAAGGGTCGAAACCTGGTTTTCCTCGACCGGACGCGTCCGGTCCACCTCGACCGGACACAGCCAGCGTCCGATGGTAAACCCTAGCCACTGTACCGATAGTCAATGCGACCGGATGCAGGCAGTCAGCGTCTGGTGCTTCTGGATTCAGCGTCCGGTCACTCGACCGACGCTGGCATCAGCTCTGTTCTCACTTCTATCTTCTCCACCCTTGCTCCAATGTGCCAACCACCAAGAATTTGCATCCGGTGCAATAGAAAATAGGCATTTTATTTTCTCGAAAGCGCCGAATCTAGTGCAAACACCTTGTGCACACGTGTTAGCATATTTTCACAAATATTATCAAGGGTGTTAGCACTCCACTAGATCCTAAATGCATATGCAATGAGTTAGAGCATCTAGTGGCACTTTGATAACTGCATTCCGATACGAGTTGCACCCCTCTTAATAGTACGGCTATCAAACCTAAATGTGATCACACTCTCTAAGTGTCTTGATCACCAAAACAAAATAGCTCCTACAAGTTATACCTTTGCCTTGAGCTTTTTGTTTTTCTCTTTCTTCTCTTCAAGTTTAAGCCCTTGATCATCTCCATGCTATCACCATTGTCATGTTATGATCTTCATTTGCTTCTCTACTTGAAGTGTGCTACCTATCTCATGATCACTTGATGAACTAGGTTAGCACTTAGAGTTTCATCAGTTCACCAAAACCAAACTAGAGCTTTCAGCGGTGCAAGATTCACCGGCTGTGCCTTCGCCCTCAACCAGGCTCTAAGCTTTGGGATCCTGGACTATGTCAGTAACCACAACAGTGAACTCCAACTCTTCGAGGAGACTTCATTGGAGGATAATGAGTCCTCGATGTTGTACCCTATGCTAGGCCTCTTGGGCACTTACCTAGAGGTTTGGGTCTGAATGCCACCATGTTAGAGCACCACCAAATGTTCTACACACTGGAGAGTTGTAGGGCCGAGATGGCGGACTAGAGGGGGGTGAATAGTCCTTTCTAAAAATAATTGCGTCGGCTAACCGAAATAAGTGCGGAATTAAGACTATCGGTCTAGCCAAGACTACACCCCTTTATCTATGTTCTCTAGCATGTTCCAAAGATACTAATTAAGCAACAAAGGTGCCGGGCTAGCTAGAGCTCACCTAACTAATTCTAGAAGCAAGGTTGTGACAGAACCGACCAATTATACGAAATTAAGTAAGAAAATCATCCACCAGGGCAGACGATTGAGCAAACTTAAGCCCGTATAACCCGGTAGTCCGTGAAATCATGAAGGATTTCAAACCAACTCGTGTCCCAGCCGTGATCGTAATAAGTTTAGCGGTCACCATCACATATTACATAAAAGTTCACATAACAGATACATCAGAGTTTCAACATAGTTATTACAAACCAGTTCGAATAAAAAGCAGCGGAAGTCTTTTGTTCAAATCACACACACACACAGAGTTGAAATATAGTGCCAGCGGATGATCATCTCCAACAAAAGCATTAGATGAGACGTAAGGAATGACCATGCCCATGGTCCTAAGCATCACCCATCGCAGGATACAGGCAGTTGATACAGTAGCCATAGTACATCTGCCCATCTGCAACAAGTGGGAATAAAACCCTGAGTACGAGAAGGTACTCAGCCAGACTTACCCGACATAACCGAAAATAATGACACCAAGGATTATGAATGGCTTTATAGTAGGGTAGCTGACTCATTGCAAAAAGAAGCATTTTTAGCATTTCAAGAACCTGTCTAAAAGCATTATTGCCAAGTTAATTATTATTAACCTGTCAACTAGGTTTGCACCTATGCTAGAGTAAACATGTGATTAAGTAGATAATGATAACCAATGATCATTAAACAACTTCCATACTGTCATATTCACTATAACTGTCCAAGTGTTCCATAACATTTACTACGATGAAGTAACTCAAGTCAAGTGCTCACTATCCAGGAGCGATGGCGATTCGAATCGATTCCTAACCAGCTGGTGATTTATTCCTTACACAAACCTCACTCACCCGCTAAAGTGAGATATTGATCACCGAGTCAACTTTCCAGGAATCTCGAGTTTGCCAGGAACCACATGTACCCGGGGGCCGACCGACTGCACTTTGGTCTTATCATCCCGCCCCCGTGTCCTACCACACCTGCTCCGGTACAGTGCGTTGCGGGCAATCTACTCGGCCCGAAAAATCTCCCAGCTTCGCGGTCGGAAGGTACTTTATCCGGCCAGCTAAATGTAAGGCAAGCGTTTAACATGACTCGAGGCCCAACAACGGTCGGTCCTTAATCGACACAGACGGAAACACTACAGTCCAGAACTCTGCAAGTCTCCGTCCGGTCTCAACTTCATTTAACACTTAGTTATACCATGACTTCATAGTCATCCAAGCAGATCCAGGTAACCACCTATAGCTCGCAGGTGACAGGAAATCACCCGACTTCTACCGGTCTAAGCCAGCTAAGCATTGACTCGACTGCGGATACCAGGGTAACAAGGATATAGTATAACAAAGGTAAACAAGGTATAATGCAGCAACGGTTGCAAACAACTCCTGAACGTAATGCATTAATTAAAGTAAAGCATTTAATTAAATCATTGCAAACCGGGAGAAAAATGCTCCGGGGCTTGCCTCTCTCGAAGGAGCTCGGACGGTGATCGGGGCACTCCGGAAGTTCCTCAACGTCCTCCTCGTCGGCTTCTGGCACTTCCTGCGGCTGCACCTCGAGCTGCTCCTCTGGCTCCTCGGGTATGACGACCGGGTTCTCGGTTTGCGATCCTGTATGATGCAATGCGCGTAAGTGATTATGCAAACGGTGCGTCGAAGGAGATGAATGCAATGGATATGTTGATATGCAAGGTAGTCAACATCATCTAAGAACTATACTACAAGCACATGTCATCTACTGCATTCTCTTCTACTACTAATATGTTAAGTTAACCTATCTTATGAAATGCTTCAAAGATACACCAAAGCTTTACGACTTTCTTAATCACACTTAAAGCGACACTGGCTTAAACCCTAGTTACTAATAGGTTTGAATAGCAACCTATATTTCTGATGCTCCTAAAAATCTGAGAAAATTGCAATAGCATACTACTACCCTAAACAGACTACCATAAAAATTTCATGGCATTTGGATAAGTAAACTATCCTACACAAAAATGACAAGCTATAGCATGAAAATGAGCATGAAATTACTTTGTACTATGAAAAGTGTCAAACAACAGAATTAATATTTTTCCTAGGTTATTCATAGCATACAATGACTGTACAAAAATTACCACATGCATGTTTTATACAAATTTTGCTCTCTAGCAAAAATAACAAAAATCAGCCATTAAAGGCACTTGAACTACACCTCCAAAGTTTTCCACAGCACATGCATGAAACATATTTTCCTTAGGAAGTACATGACATAAGAAGATGAACAAACTTGAAATCATATTTTTCTGAAGCCTATATATTTTTATACACATTTTTCAAGTTATCAGCAATTTACATGATTAAATAAAATCCTACAGAAAAGTATCCCAAAAATGACATGCAAAAATTTTCCCAAGTAGATCTGATGATAAGGAATCTAGCAAAATTTGTTTCAACAAATTTGGAGCAAGTTTGATCATCCAAACATTTTTCAAACCATTTCTATTTTCAAATAATAAAGAATAAACTGAAAACAATTCTTCAAAACTCTACTGGGCCGGCCCGAAGGGAACAGCTGGCCCATGGCCATCACCGGCCTGCGCGGCCCGAGCGTGAGGGAGGGGGAAACGGCCCAACAGGCGTCAGCCCCCGGCCTGGCTCGGCCTGGCCAGCCGAGGCGAGGCGCCTCGCCGGGGCGCGCGCTGGCGCGGCGGCGCGGCTCGGCCAGCGGCCAGCGGCCGTCTCCGGCCACGGCAACGCCAGCGAGCGAGCGCAGGAGACGTGCGAGGAGAAAGCGAGCTCGGTAGGGTAGCTATGCGAGGCTGGAGGGGGAAAAGAAAACGGATTCCATGGCGGCCGTGCACAGCGGCGCCATGGCCGTCGGCGGCGAGACGCGGGGAGGCCCGACCTGTGCTCGGAAGGCGGAGCAAGCTCGAGCACGACTTCGAGGAAGGCGAGGCGGAGCTCGGGGCATGAGGAATTGGAGAATGGCGCGGTGGTGCGGGAGTTGGACGCCGGCGGAGCTCGAGCGCGGCGATGGCGGAGCTCGGAGCTCGCGGCTTTGGAGGAGAAGGGGAGGAAGTGCGGGCGCGAGTGAGCGAGTGCGCGGGCACCAGCAGGTGAAGGCGGGCGCGTGGGCGCGGTGCCAGGCCACGGCTGCCGCACGGCGGGCGACGCCGGCGCGGAGTCGCCACGCGGCGGGATTCCTCTGTCGCGGTCGGGACGCGCGGCGCGGCGCGTCAGCGAGCAGGCGCGCGGAGGCAGGCCAGCGCGGCGCTGGGCTGGGCCGGGGCGCGGTGGAAGCGCGAGGCGCGCGGGGGCTTCGCTGGGCCGGCTTGCGGGGCTGGGCCGGAAAGGAGGCGGCGGCCCGCGAAAACAGAAACATTCTTTTCAATTTCCATTTTCAATAAATTTTCAAATAACAGTTTTCACATATTATTTTGAGCAAGAAAATGACCTCTTTTGAAAATGTACCAAAAATGAAAGTTGCTTAGAATTTAATTCCCTACAACTTTGCTTTTATGACCAAAGTCCAATTCTATCTAGATTTTAAATTATAGAATCAAAGTTAAATTTTAACTCAAAACCCTAATTTTGGGAATTTACTTTGGAAGCAAAATTTGGAATTAATTTAAATACAAACCTTGCTCCAAAAATTGTGCTAAACAATTCTAGATGATTTACAAGCATAACCAACAATTTCTACTCAACTAGCAAGCAAGAATCAGAGCAAAACAACTCTAATAAGTGTATGCATCATTTTCTTTTCACAAACATGTTTCGTATGTTTCGAAGTAATGTTTCAGTTGTTATATGCAAGATCATGCATGTAGGATTAGGATGCTTGATGATGCATGACATGTATGATTAGCAGTGCCTATATGTAGGCATAACACCGGGGTGTTACAGCCCTCCCCCCTTATAAAAATCTCGTCCCGAGATTTGGGTTACGAACCATTTGTTATAAAATTCTTCATAAGCTTTTTGTAGATACTCTCCTGTTTCCCAAGTTGCATCTCCCTCATCATGATGATCCCATTGTATCTTGTATGTTTTCACCACACTATTCCGAGTAGCACGTTCTTTAGTGTCTAACACTCGGACTGGTTGCTCACGATACACCAAATCTGATTTGAGTTGAATACCTCGAGGTTCTATTCTTTCCTCCAGAACACGCAAGCATTTCTTGAGATGTGATACATGGAAAACTGGGAAAACGGTACTCATTGTCTCAGGTAACTCTAACTTGTAGGCTACCGGGCCTCTTCGTTCCAAGATCTTGTATGGTCCCACGAATCTTGCGGTAAGCTTTCTTCGGATTCCAAACCTTTTCTTCTTCATTGGTGTGACTTTCAAATAAACATAGTCACCAACTTCAAACACAAGGGGTCTCCTTCTTTTGTCTGCGTAGCTTTTCTGACGTGATTGGGCAGCTTTCATATTCTGCTGAATAATATGAACTCTCTTCTCGGCTTCTTCTACAAAGTCAATGCCATAATACCTTCTATCACCAGGCTCGATCCAATTCAATGGTGTTCTACATTTTCTGCCATATAAAGCTTCGAATGGGGCCATCTTGATGCTTTCTTGATAACTATTATTATAAGAAAACTCAGCTAACGGTAACCATGACTCCCATGATCCCTTGGAAGACAATACACAGGCTCTCAACATATCCTCCAGAACAGCATTTACTCGTTCAGTCTGACCATCTGTCTGAGGATGATAAGCGGTACTGCGAATCAAACTAGTTCCTAAGCCTTTGTGTAAATGTTCCCAAAAATGAGCCGTGAACTGTGAGCCTCTATCAGATACTATGGTCTTTGGTATACCATGCAACCTCACAATTTCTGTGATATACTTCTCGGCATATTGAGGTGGTCGATAATCTGTTTTGACAGGCAAGAAATGAGCGGTCTTGGTAAGACGGTCCACAATTACCCAAATCGAATCATGTCCTTTTTGAGTAGTGGGCAAACCCGTGATAAAATCCATACTGATATCGTCCCACTTCCAACTAGGGACTGATAAGGGTTGCAACATACCGGCAGGTTTCATGTGAATGGCTTTCACTCGACAACATGTGTCACATCTAACAACATATGCTGTAATTTCTTTCTTCATTTTGGTCCACCAATAGCGAGATCTTAGTTCTTGATACATCTTACTACTTCCAGGATGGATAGATAGCTCAGACAGGTGAGCTTCATCCATGAGTTTATTCCTAAGCTCTCGATCCTTGGGAACCACAAGACGGTTGTCAAACCACAACATGCCCTGTCCATCCACTTTAAAGTGTTGAGACGGCTTTTCTTTTATTTTCTCTTTGATGTGGAATATCCCCTTGTCAGTTTTCTGACCTTCTATTATCTTACTCTCCAACGAGCAACTAATCTGAATACTATGTAACACAGCAGGATGCATTAGATCGAATCCATCTTCAAGTAATGGCTGCACATTCAAGTAATGTGACTTTCTGCTCAAAGCATCTGCCACTACATTGGCTTTACCAGGATGATATTGCACATTCAAGTTGTAATCTTTGATCAATTCCAACCATCTACGCTGTCTCATGTTTAGCTCTGGTTGGGTAAAGATATACTTAAGACTCTTGTGATCCGTGAAAATATTGCACACATTACCAAGTAGATAATGTCTCCAAATTTTTAGGGCGTGCACAACTGCAGCAAGTTCCAGATCATGTGTTGGATAGTTGACCTCGTGCTTCCTCAATTGACGTGATGCATAAGCTATGACTCTCCTTTCTTGCATAAGTACACAACCCAATCCAGTTTTAGATGCGTCGCAAAACACATCAAATGGTTTCTCGATATCTGGTTGTGCTAGAACAGGAGCAGTGGTCAACAGTTTCCGCAAAGTGTGGAAAGCTGCTTCACACTCCTCTGTCCACACAAACTTGTGATCCTTCTGTAGGAGACTCGTCATCGGTTTGGCGATCTTTGAGAAATCTGGTATAAAGCGACGGTAATAACCCGCTAGTCCTAAGAAACTTCTAATCTCAGGAACTGAGGTCGGTGCTTTCCAATTCATAACTTCTTGCACCTTACTTGGATCGACTGAAACTCCATTCTCTGACAGAATGTGACCAAGGAAAGGAACTTCCTTCAGCCAGAATTCGCATTTGCTAAACTTAGCATACAATTGATGATCTCTAAGTCTGGTCAAGACAGTTCTCAGATGCTCTTCGTGATCTTTCTCATTCTCGGAGTACACCAGAATGTCATCGATGAACACTACCACAAACTTATCCAATTCTGGCATGAAAACTGTATTCATCAAGAACATAAAATATGCGGGAGCATTTGTCAAGCCAAAAGACATGACAAGATACTCATACAACCCGTATCTGGTGGAAAATGCAGTTTTTGGTATATCCTGTGGCCTAATCTTGATCTGATGATAATCGGATCTCAAATCTATTTTTGAGAACACCTTGGCCTTGGATAATTGGTCAAACAGAACATCAATATGTGGCAAGGGATATTTATTCTTGACGGTCACAGCATTGAGTGGCCTATAATCTATGCACATTCTCAACGTGCCCTTTTTCTTTTTCTTCACAAACAAAGCTGGACATCCCCATTCAGACTTGCTTGGCCGAATAAACCCCTTTTTCGACAAATCTTCTAATTGCTTCTTTAGCTCGGCTAACTCGTCGGGAGGCATCCGATAGGGCCTCCTTGAAATCGGAGCTGTTCCGAGGACTAACTCAATTCCAAACTCAATCTCCCTATCTGGCGGAAAACCAGGTAGCTCATCCGGGAATATGTCCGGGAATTCACACACTACCGGAATCTGATGAATAGGAATGACTGTCGTAGCGCATGTAACACTTATAAGGTCTGTTCTTCGAGGCAATGGTACTTGGAAAGTACCCTCACCCAGGGGATCCTTAAGGGTAAGCACTCGACCTCCAGTATCTATGACTGCTCCCCAATCCTTCATCCAATTCATCCCTATAATGACATCCAAGACTAACCCAGGCATAACTATCAAGTTCACTCGGAACTTCCTGCTACCTAATTCAAGGGTTGCCCCTCGAACCATCCGGTTGGTCAAAACATCAGCCCCTGCTGAACTTATACGGTACCCATAACCCAATTCTGTGCATAGTTGTCCATGTTTCTGTGCAAATGCTTGACTCATAAAAGAATGCGATGATCCAGAATCAAATAGAACAACTGCAGGGTTTTCGTTGACAGGAAACTTACCAGCAGTGATGGGCTCTCCCTCTGGAATTTCATCCACTGTTGTACTATGCACTCTAGCATTATAAGTCTGCTGCTTCTTCTTAGGTGGGTACGGACAAAACCTCGAGAAATGACCGGGTTGATCACAGTTATAGCAGGGTCCTCTTACTGTCCCGGCAGATCCCACAGCTCCCTTGGAACTGCCTTGCACCGCAGTTGTGGCTGCTTTGTTGGGCTGTACTGCCATCTTGTACGGCTTTTGAGGTCCACGGAAATTCTGGCTTCTTAGCTGAGGTGGCCGGAATCTAGCGCCAGGTGCCGATGGGCGATAAGGAGGACGACCTCCCATGGGTGCCCTAGCTTGAGACGGCCCACCTTCAAAGGCTCTCTTGCGTGTCTTGGCTGCGGTGCTGGCGTTGTTATTCTTCTCCTGCTTCAGACAGTTGCTGATGAAGTCATTGAATCTGACGCGGTTGTTGGTACCAACATGCTTCATCATTTTTGGATTGAGACCCCTCTTAAAGCTGGCTATTCTCTTAGCATCTGTGTCAACCATGTCGGGAGCATAGCGACATAAGTTGTTGAAAGCATGTAGGTATTGCGTCACGGTCTTGGTGCCCTGGTTCAATGCCAGAAACTCTCCCAATTTCATTTCAGTCAGCCCGGGTGGAATATAGACTCCACGGAAGGCCTCAGCAAACTCTCTCCAAGAAATCTAAGCATTTGGAGGGAAGGTGGTGCGATGGTGCTTCCACCACATTCTCGCCGGTCCTTGCAATTGAAGTGCAGCATATTCCGTTTTCAGCACCTCAGTCATTCTCAACACACGGAATTTATCTTCCATCGTGTTGATCCATTCCTCAGCATCGAGTGGCTCTGTTGCCTCCTTGAATACTGGTGGCCTGGTGTCCATGAAATCTTTGAAGCTGCTATATTGGTTCACTCCTATGCCACCACCTTGATTGTTACCACGTTGAACGTTGTTGGCGATGGTTCTGAGAAGATCCTCCATGTTCTTCTGAGATTGTTCTGTGTTGCGCTGACTCCCGAGCAGCTGTGCGAGGAACATTTCGGGGGTAAACGGGGGAGGAGGTGGTAAATGCGGTTCATGGGGGGGTTCATTGTTGTTGCTGTGGTTTCCACCACCACCACCACCACCGGTCCCTGCACCGTTGGCACCGGGCTTAGCGGCCTCATACGTGGTTCGGCGAGTGTTTGTCATCTGCATATTTCAGCAACAAGTATGATTGAGTGAAGCTGTAATAATTGCGAGTGAAGGAAAAATTATGCCATACTGAATTTACTGGAGAGAATAAATTCATACAATAAAAACAGAGGCACAACAATCGCATTCCAATTACAACGACAGCACTCAATTGAATTACTTAAACGGCAAACATCGCGTCCATACAATCACATTGCCAGCATACATACACTGGACTTTTTATGCGTTCAGATATCGCATTCGAAAATCAAGTTCCAACCATATGCCAAGTCTCATACGTTCGAAGCAACATACGATAGGTTACATGCCAACAAAAGAAAGGTCATCGCGACAAGGCATAGATACTAGCGTGAAGCAACTAGCCTACTCCTCGAGGCCATCATCGGGATCGGAGACGTCACCATCGCCCCCAGGTGAAACTGCAGGCTCGTTCTCGTTGTCGTTGTCAACGTCCATGCCAGCGACGTTCGGTGGAGCATATGGGCCAACCCCATTGTAGAGCGCGTGAAACTCCTTGTGCAAGTAGCCGTTGTATTCCTCTAGCTCATCGACCCTCTGCAGCAGAAGGTTTCTTGCGTTCCAGGCTTCATTCCTTTCTTGAACCAGCTGTCCAATCATGCGGTCTGCATTGTTGTTGGCTTGAGTCAACGTATGCACTCGCTACATAGCTCTATCACCTCTCTCAACCGCTTGATCCCGCTGTAAGTTCATATCAGCCAATTGCTCCTGCAAGCTAGCTATAGCTCGTGCCTGTCTCTTCTTCTGCTTCTTCCCTTTGAGCTTATCCTCACTGCGCAAGCCAGTCAAAGTCCAGTAGGTACTCTCGAGACCCTCATACGCTCTGATGGCGGCGAACATAGCACTCATTGCCTGGTTGTCGCTAGCCTGTCCCTCAGCTGGACCTCTGACCAATGCGCTTCCTTGAGGCTGAACCCAAATGGCATCACGAGGATCATCCCTAGGAAAAGTACCAGCTAGAGCTGCAGCAAGCTCACTGGGAAATCTGCTCATAATGTCCCTGATGACACGGAAGGCTGCTCCCTCTGCACCCTCAGCTGGAGTGCGACCCTCAAACTCCAAATGCCAACCATCCCAATCTGGAGCATCACCAAGAGCAGGAACCGTGATCTCCACCACTGCAAGTCCATCATCTGCTAACTGGCTCTCATTCCAAGAGTACACCGGCTCTTGACCCTCTGGGTACCCCACATCATGGAGCACTCTCCAAAGCAAAGTTGGCATGCCAAACTCGCTCAAGAAGGTGTCCATGGTGCGGTGCTCCCTCAGGGCCAACGGACGTCGAGGTGCTCTTCCTCCGGTGGACTTACGGGCGGTCTGCTTCGTGCGGGCCATCTGTAGCAAAAGTTCTCTTATTACTTCGGGGAAACATATTTTTGGTGATACACTTTTATCAAATGAGATAATCAATTTATAAGGGGAGGTATGCATGGGATGAATGAGATGCACAAGTAACATGATGTATGTACGTGTCGTACGTTCTCACAAACTTATGAAATAAATAATTTCTAACGACGAATTCGGTGGCATAACAACGATCTCTCAATTACGTAGCTAATATGTTCTACACGATAGCGTTGTTATGTACCTGCAGAAGATTCATTTCAGCCCAATTCCCAATGAATGCATAAAAGCAGTAAAATTTTATCTACACGCTCTACACGAATCCCCAGATATGTGTACAACGGTAGTAACTACCCGAATCATCATCCTAATGATGGCATCGCCTCCACAGACGGAAGACCCTCACATGAGATACCTTGGTAAAACATGCGTAGAACATGTAATTACTCCAGCATCATATAAGCATTCACCCTAGATCGGCGGTGTATCCGATCATGCTCTCACAACTCACACTTACCGAGGCGTAGAGGCAATTGATCCATTCATTACCACTCAAACAAGTGGCACTCATACAATAGCACGCCGTATGAGCGACGAAAGAGAAATATGATGCAAGAACCCCAGTCAGTACTTAATTAAGCCACCTAAAGTCCTTAACTGGGCATAAAGGATATGATCACTGGCACACTTTATAGTTTTTAAAAGCACGTTTTCCAAATGCCTTTTTGTTTTAAATACACTTGTGAACAGTAACACGCTAAACCATGCTCTGATACCAGCTGTGACAGAACCGACCAATTATACGAAATTAAGTAAGAAAATCATCCACCAGGGCAGACGATTGAGCAAACTTAAGCCCGTATAACCCGGTAGTCCGTGAAATCACGAAGGATTTCAAACCAACTCGTGTCCCAGCCGTGATCGTAATAAGTTTAGCGGTCACCATCACATATTACATAAAAGTTCACATAACAGATACATCAGAGTTTCAACATAGTTATTACAAACCAGTTCGAATAAAAAGCAGCGGAAGTCTTTTGTTCAAATCACACACACACACAGAGTTGAAATATAGTGCCAGCGGATGATCATCTCCAACAAAAGCATTAGATGAGACGTAAGGAATGACCATGCCCATGGTCCTAAGCATCACCCATCGCAGGATACAGGCAGTTGATACAGTAGCCATAGTACATCTGCCCATCTGCAACAAGTGGGAATAAAACCCTGAGTACGAGAAGGTACTCAGCCAGACTTACCCGACATAACCGAAAATAATGACACCAAGGATTATGAATGGCTTTATAGTAGGGTAGCTGACTCATTGCAAAAAGAAGCATTTTTAGCATTTCAAGAACCTGTCTAAAAGCATTATTGCCAAGTTAATTATTATTAACCTGTCAACTAGGTTTGCACCTATGCTAGAGTAAACATGTGATTAAGCAGATAATGATAACCAATGATCATTAAACAACTTCCATACTGTCATATTCACTATAACTGTCCAAGTGTTCCATAACATTTACTACGATGAAGTAACTCAAGTCAAGTGCTCACTATCCAGGAGCGATGGCGATTCGAATCGATTCCTAACCAGCTGGTGATTTATTCCTTACACAAACCTCACTCACCCGCTAAAGTGAGATATTGATCACCGAGTCAACTTTCCAGGAATCTCGAGTTTGCCAGGAACCACATGTACCCGGGGGCCGACCGACTGCACTTTGGTCTTATCATCCCGCCCCCGTGTCCTACCACACCTGCTCCGGTACAGTGCGTTGCGGGCAATCTACTCGGCCCGAAAAATCTCCCAGCTTCGCGGTCGGAAGGTACTTTATCCGGCCAGCTAAATGTAAGGCATGCGTTCAACATGACTCGAGGCCCAACAACGGTCGGTCCTTAATCGACACAGACGGAAACACTACAGTCCAGAACTCTGCAAGTCTCCGTCCGGTCTCAACTTCATTTAACACTTAGTTATACCATGACTTCATAGTCATCCAAGCAGATCCAGGTAACCACCTATAGCTCGCAGGTGACAGGAAATCACCCGACTTCTACCGGTCTAAGCCAGCTCAGCATTGACTCGACTGCGGATACCAGGGTAACAAGGATATAGTATAACAAAGGTAAACAAGGTATAATGCAGCAACGGTTGCAAACAACTCCTGAACGTAATGCATTAATTAAAGTAAAGCATTTAATTAAATCATTGCAAACCGGGAGAAAAATGCTCCGGGGCTTGCCTCTCTCGAAGGAGCTCGGACGGTGATCGGGGCACTCCGGAAGTTCCTCAACGTCCTCCTCGTCGGCTTCTGGCACTTCCTGCGGCTGCACCTCGAGCTGCTCCTCTGGCTCCTCGGGTATGACGACCGGGTTCTCGGTTTGCGATCCTGTATGATGCAATGCGCGTAAGTGATTATGCAAACGGTGCGTCGAAGGAGATGAATGCAATGGATATGTTGATATGCAAGGTAGTCAACATCATCTAAGAACTATACTACAAGCACATGTCATCTACTGCATTCTCTTCTACTACTAATATGTTAAGTTAACCTATCTTATGAAATGCTTCAAAGATACACCAAAGCTTTACGACTTTCTTAATCACACTTAAAGCGACACTGGCTTAAACCCTAGTTACTAATAGGTTTGAATAGCAACCTATATTTCTGATGCTCCTAAAAATCTGAGAAAATTGCAATAGCATACTACTACCCTAAACAGACTACCATAAAAATTTCATGGCATTTGGATAAGTAAACTATCCTACACAAAAATGACAAGCTATAGCATGAAAATGAGCATGAAATTACTTTGTACTATGAAAAGTGTCAAACAACAGAATTAATATTTTTCCTAGGTTATTCATAGCATACAATGACTGTACAAAAATTACCACATGCATGTTTTATAAAAATTTTGCTCTCTAGCAAAAATAACAAAAATCAGCCATTAAAGGCACTTGAACTACACCTCCAAAGTTTTCCACAGCACATGCATGAAACATATTTTCCTTAGGAAGTACATGACATAAGAAGATGAACAAACTTGAAATCATATTTTTCTGAAGCCTATATATTTTTATACACATTTTTCAAGTTATCAGCAATTTACATGATTAAATAAAATCCTACAGAAAAGTATCCCAAAAATGACATGCAAAAATTTTCCCAAGTAGATCTGATGATAAGGAATCTAGCAAAATTTGTTTCAACAAATTTGGAGCAAGTTTGATCATCCAAACATTTTTCAAACCATTTCTATTTTCAAATAATAAAGAATAAACTGAAAACAATTCTTCAAAACTCTACTGGGCCGGCCCGAAGGGAACAGCTGGCCCATGGCCATCACCGGCCTGCGCGGCCCGAGCGCGAGGGAGGGGGAAACGGCCCAACAGGCGTCAGCCCCCGGCCTGGCTCGGCCTGGCCAGCCGAGGCGAGGCGCCTCGCCGGGGCGCGCGCTGGCGCGGCGGCGCGGCTCGGCCAGCGGCCAGCGGCCGTCTCCGGCCACGGCAACGCCAGCGAGCGAGCGCAGGAGACGTGCGAGGAGAAAGCGAGCTCGGTAGGGTAGCTATGCGAGGCTGGAGAGGGAAAAGAAAACGGATTCCATGGCGGCCGTGCACAGCGGCGCCATGGCCGTCGGCGGCGAGACGCGGGGAGGCCCGACCTGTGCTCGGAAGGCGGAGCAAGCTCGAGCACGACTTCGAGGAAGGCGAGGCGGAGCTCGGGGCACGAGGAATTGGAGAATGGCGCGGTGGTGCGGGAGTTGGACGCCGGCGGAGCTCGAGCGCGGCGATGGCGGAGCTCGAAGCTCGCGGCTTTGGAGGAGAAGGGGAGGAAGTGCGGGCGCGAGTGAGCGAGTGCGCGGGCACCAGCAGGTGAAGGCGGGCGCGTGGGCGCGGTGCCAGGCCACGGCTGCCGCGCGGCGGGCGACGCCGGCGCGGAGTCGCCACGCGGCGGGATTCCTCTGTCGCGGTCGGGACGCGCGGCGCGGCGCGTCAGCGAGCAGGCGCGCGGAGGCAGGCCAGCGCGGCGTTGGGCTGGGCCGGGGCGCGGTGGAAGCGCGAGGCGCGCGGGGGCTTCGCTGGGCCGGCTTGCGGGGCTGGGCCGGAAAGGAGGCAGCGGCCCGCGAAAACAGAAACATTCTTTTCAATTTCCATTTTCAATAAATTTTCAAATAACAGTTTTCACATATTATTTTGAGCAAGAAAATGACCTCTTTTGAAAATGTACCAAAAATGAAAGTTGCTTAGAATTTAATTCCCTACAACTTTGCTTTTATGACCAAAGTCCAATTCTATCTAGATTTTAAATTATAGAATCAAAGTTAAATTTTAACTCAAAACCCTAATTTTGGGAATTTACTTTGGAAGCAAAATTTGGAATTAATTTAAATACAAACCTTGCTCCAAAAATTGTGCTAAACAATTCTAGATGATTTACAAGCATAACCAACAATTTCTACTACTCAACTAGCAAGCAAGAATCAGAGCAAAACAACTCTAATAAGTGTATGCATCATTTTCTTTTCACAAACATGTTTCGTATGTTTTGAAGTAATGTTTCAGTTGTTATATGCAAGATCATGCATGTAGGATTAGGATGCTTGATGATGCATGACATGTATGATTAGCAGTGCCTATATGTAGGCATAACACCGGGGTGTTACAAAGGTCACACAAACCTATGTCACTAGTACTTTAAGCAACAAGGGAGCTCCTACACATGCTCGTAAGCAAAAGCACAAAGCCACCTAATGCTCACTAACAATGCTCAATAACAAGGCAACCAATGCCAAATTGGAGAGCATAATTACTTAGGTACTCAAACTAAGCAATGTGACTAACAAGGTCACACAAACCAAATTAGCCATGCAAGGAAGCTACTTCTATGCTACACAAGCAAGAAGGTAACTAGTAAGCTACACAAGCTAACTAATTACAAGAGCAACTACACAAGCACAATGTATATAAAAGTAATTACAAGCTTGTGTAACGAGGATGCAAACCAACGGGAAGAACAAGATTGACATGATGATTTTTCTCCCGAGGTTCACGTGTGTTGCCAACACTCTAGTCCCCGTTATGTCGACCGCTCACTTGGTGGTTCGGTGGCTAATTGGCATCACCCACCAAGCCCGCGCGTCGGGCACCGCAAGAACCTACCCCGAAAGTGAGGGTAGCTCAATGACACGCTCAACTAGAGTTGCTCTTTGCGGCTCCCGCGGGGCGAGCATAATGCCCCTCACAAAGCTCTTCTTCGGAGCACCGCACAAGCTTCTTGCGGACTTCAACGGAGACCACCACCAAGCCATCTAGGAGGTGGCAACCTCCAAGAGTAACAAGCACCACCAGCTTGCAACTCGATCACCTAGTGCCACTCGATGCAACCTCACGATACAATCGCACTAGAATCGCTCTCTCACACAATCGGATGATCACTATCTAGCATATGTGAGATGGAGGGCTCCTAAGCACTCACAAGCATGGACACAAAATCCCTTTAGGTGCTTAGCCCCAGCCATGGCCGAGGCCACCTTCTATTTATAGCCCCATGGGCTAAACTAGCCGTTACCCCTTCATTGGGCAAAACTCGGGACGACCGGATGCTCTGGTCCGATCGACCGGACGCTGGACCTCAATGTCCGGTCGTGCGATGCATGCCACATGTCCCCTTCTTCAAATGCTGTTCATCCGATATCAACGGTCATCTGATGACCGAACACAGTAGCTTGAACTGACTGGACACAGCAACCCCAGCGTCCGGTCATTTCCAGTAAGATACCAGACATGACCGGACGCGTTCGGTCGGTCGCGATCGGACATAGCACCAATGTCCGGTCACTTCCAGCTACTCTACTCTGCCTGCGTCACCACACGTCACCCTGACCAGACGCACACAGTCAGCGTCCGATCACTTCTAGCACCAGCGTGCGGTCGATGACCGACGCCTGCACGCTGTCTGCCATCACTGACCGAACGCTGAAACCCAGCGTCCGGTCACTGCGTGACCAGAGTCCAATCCACTTTGTGGGACCTCTCTTTTCTGTATAGGGCATCGGTGGTACCGTCGGACTGTCCGCACTCTACGGGCGGACACTCCGTCGGTGGAGTTTCGAACCCTTCTTGCCTTCGTTCCATCGCCAAGTTGATCCACATCAACTCTAACTTCATCTCCTTTATAAATGTGCCAACACCACCAAGTGTACACCACCATGTGTATGTGTGTTAGCATTTTCACAATCATTTTTCAAAGGATTAGCCACTCAACTTGCCACACCACTCAATCCTAGCGATGATGTAAAGTTAGATCACTCAAGTGGCACTAGATGACCGATATGCAAACAAGTTTGCCCCTCTTGATAGTATGGCCATCTATCCTAAACCCGGTCATCAACTTCTCTACACACCTATGACCGGTGAAATGAAATGCCCTAGTTTATACCTTTGCCTTGTGCATTCCATTCCATCTCCTTCAATGTCGATGCAACACATGCACCAACATGATCAATAATGATATGATCCACTTCATATCATCATGTGATCATATTGGTTCATCAATCTTGACTTCACTTGCTTTTCACCGTTGCCTTCATCTATTGGCGCCAAGTCTTGCTCAAGCTTCACTGCCACGCGGTCCATCGCTCCAAAGCCTCTGACTTTCCCTTCATGCTTGCAATCGGTCCATCAAGCCAAGTCTTGTCTTGATCTTCTCTACCTTGATCACATGACTCAATGTCATGTCTCATGTGCAATGAGCACCTTCATCATCACATGTGTGAGCTTTGCAACATCTCCAAGCCATTTTCACCTTCATGGCATATGTTGCTCACACATATGTACTAGTGGACTAATCACCTATGTATCTCACATAAACACAATTAGTCCACCTAGGTTGTCACTCAATTACCAAAGCCACATAAGGACCTTTTAAGAGTCTCCACCACTAGATTGTCACTGGAGAGGGGCTTCCGCCGCACCACTACTTCTGGTACGTCCTTCAGGACCTCTCGTAGGATCTAGAATGTCGTGGTGGTGTTCTAGCTCAAACTGGGGCATCGAGTGAGCAGAGAGACGCCATGTGATGTTGTCCTTTTAGGCACGGTGGGGACCAACGTCTCCTTACTGTTGAAAGCTCTAGTTTGGTTTTGGTGAATTGATAAAACCCTAAGTGCTAATCTAGTTTATCAAGTGATCATGATATAGGTAGCACACTCCAAGTGGTGAAGCAAATGAAGATCATGACATGATAATGGTAATGCCATAGTGATGATCAAGTGCTTGGACTTGAAAAGAAGAAAGAGAAAAACAAAAGACTCAAGGCAAAGGTATAAATAGTAGGAGCTATTTTGTTTTGGTGATCAAGACACTTAGAGAGTGTGATCACATTTATGTTCGATAGCCGTACTATTAAGAGGGGTGAAACTCGTATCGGAATGCGGTTATCAAAGTACCACTAGATACTCTAACTCATTACATATGTATTTAGGATCTAGTGGAGTGCTAACACCCTTGAAAATGTTTGTGAAAATATGCTAACACATGTGCACAAGGTGATACACTTGGTGGTTGGCATATTTGAGCAAGGGTTAGAAACTTCATCGGCGCCCTAGACAGAAAAGACGGAGGTCACTGTAAGTGACCGGACGCTGGTCTCAGTTGGACCGACGTGTCCGGTCAGTGGCAGCAGAGGGCGCGCAGCGTCGGTCTCTAACCGGATGCTGGGTCACTCAGTAACTGGACGTTGATAGGGTGCGTCTAGTCCTACTGACATGGCAGTGGACAGAAGAGTCACCGAGTGACTGGACGTTGGGTGTGTCCGGTCGAGCATGACCGGACACGTCCGATCATGAAAAGTCATCTCTGGATGCTTACTAGAAATGACCGCACGCTGGGGTTCAGCTATAACGTCCCGCCTCTACAAGGCTGGGCCCGCTTACATCTGATAGCTTTTTCTAGGACATAGATTGCCCTCATAGACCCACACAAGTCTTTTCTGCGCACTTTGTCCTCACTCATGCGCACCCGGGAAGGACTTCCCGGTCGATCACCCATCCTGAAATTGCTCTAGACCAAGCACACTTAACCTCAGAGTTCTTTAGAGATGGGCTTCCGGAAAAGAAGTTGTAACTTGTTGGTATGAGTATCCTATTAATCCTGTTAAGCCCTGGGCCGAGGTGTTACATCAGCGTCCGGTCACTTTAAGCTGTTGCGTCCGGTCGTCACTTGACTATTGAGATCGGGCAATCAACATTTGAAGAGAGGGGACATGTGGCACACATTGCGTGACCGTACGTTGAGGTCCAGCATCCAGTCAATATGGCTAGAGCGTCCGGTCACCCCGTGTTGTGCCCAGTGAAGGGGTACAATGACTCTATTTTGTGGGGGCTTCCATTTAAGTCCCATGGCTGGCTCAAGCTCACTCTCTTGGCCATTCATATTGACATAGCAACCTTGTGAGCTTAGCCAAAGCCCTTCCACTCATCTCCATTATTGATTCATCATCTTTGTGAGATTGGGAGAGAATCCAAGTGCATTGCTTGAGTGTTTGCATCTAGAGGCACTTGGTGTTCGTGTTTCGCTGCGTGATTGGCTTGTTACTCTTAGTGGTTGCCGCAACCTAGACGGCTTGGAGCAGCGAGGATCATCGAGCGGAGGGTGGTGATTGTCTTTGGCTCCGATCGTGGTGATTGTGAGGGGTTCTTAACCTTTCCTCGGCGGAGAGCCAAAAGGTACTCTACTGGATTGCTCGTGGCTTGTGTGATCCTCATCTTGTGTTGGTTGCGAGGCACCCTATCGAGGGTTTGGCGTGTGATGCCAATTAGCGCGTGAACCTCCAAGTGAGTGAATCACCACAACGAGGAGTAGCTTGCCGGCAAGCAAGTGAACCTCGGTAAAAATCATTGTGTTCATCATTTGATTCTGAGGTGATTGGTCTTTATTGGTATTCATTCTTGTGATTGTTTGGCTCCTTCTTCGACATGGCGGTATAAACAAATTGCTCACTCTCTTTACATTACCGCAAACTAATTGTCAAGCTCTTTAGTGTAGCTAGTTGTGAGAGCTTGTTAGTTTGGTTAGTGTAGCTCTTTAGTTAGCTTTTGAGAGCACACTGTAATAGAATTAAATTCCCATTTTTGAGCCATTTAAAAGCATTTTCACAAATTGGTGTAAAAATGAAATTTGTTCCATTTTTCAATATCTACAACTTTGATTTTATGACCAAAGCCAAATTCTTGATAGATTTTGAATTATAAAATTAAAGTCAATTTTAACTCAAAACCCTAATTTTTGGGAATTATTTTTAAAGCAAAATTTTGAAATAATTTGAATACAAACTTTACTCCAAAAATTGTGCTAAATAATTCTAGATGATTTACAATCATAACCAAACAAGTTCTACTAACCTAGCAAGCATAATCAGGGCAAAACAACTCTAACAAGTGTATGCATCATTTACGTTTCACAAGCATGTTTTGTATGTTTCGAAGCAGTGTTTCAGTTATTATTTACATGATTAGGCATGTATGATTAGGATGCTTGATGTTGCATGATATGCATGATTTGTAGTGCCTAAATGCTGGCATAACACCGGGGTGTTACAGCCCTCCCCCCTTATAAAAATCTCGTCCCGAGATTTGGATTACGAACCATTTGTTATAAAAATCTTCATAAGCTTTTTGTAGATACTCTCCCGTTTCCCAAATTGCATCTCCCTCATCATGATGATCCCACTATATCTTGTATGTTTTTACCACACTATTCCGAGTAGCACGTTCTTTAGTGTCTAACACCCGGACTAGTTGCTCACGATACACCAAATCTGATTTGAGTTGGATACCTCGAGGTTCTATTCTTTCCTCCGGAACACGCAAACATTTCTTGAGATGTGATACATGGAAAACTGGGAAAATGGTACTCATTGTCTCAGGTAACTCTAACTTGTAGGCTACCAGACCTCTTTGTTCCAAGATCTTGTATGGTCCTACGAATCTCGCGGCAAGCTTTCTTCGGACTTCGAACCTTTTCTTCTTCATTGGCGTGACCTTCAGATAAACATAGTCACCAACTTCAAACACAAGGGGTCTCCTTCTTCTGTCTGCATAACTTTTCTGATGTGATTGGGCCACCTTCATATTCTGCTGAATAATATGAACTTTCTTCTCAGCTTCTTCTACAAAGTCAATGCCATAATACCTTCTATCTCTAGGCTCGACCCAATTCAATGGTGTTCTACATTTTCTGCCATATAAAGCTTCGAATGGAGCCATCTTGATGCTTTCTTGATAATTATTATTATAAGAAAACTCAGCTAATGGTAACCATGACTCCCATGATCCCTTAGAAGACAATACACAGGCTCTTAACATATCCTCCAAAACAGCATTCACTCGTTCAGTCTGACCATCTGTCTGAGGATGATAAGCGGTACTATAAATCAAACTAGTTCCTAAGCCTTTGTGTAAATGTTCCCAAAAGTGTGCCGTGAACTGTGAGCCTCTATCAGATACTATGGTCTTTGGTATACCATGCAACCTCACAATTTCTGTGATATACTTCTCGGCATATTGAGGTGGTCGATAAGTTGTCTTGACAGGTAGGAAATGAGCGGTCTTAGTAAGACGATCCACAATCACCTAAATCGAATCATGTCCTTTTTGAGTAGTGGGCAAACCCGAGATAAAATCCATACTGATATCATCCCACTTCCAACTAGGGACTAACAAGGGTTGTAACATACCGGCAGGTTTCATATGAATGGCTTTCACTCGACAACATGTGTCACATCTGGCAACATATGCTGTAATTTCTTTCTTTATTTTGGTCCACCAATAACGAGACCTTAGTTCTTGATACATCTTACTACTTCCGGGATGGATAGATAGCTTAGAAAGGTGAGCTTCATCCATGAGTTTATTCCTAAGCTCTCGATCCTTGGGAACCACAAGACGATCGTCAAACCACAACATGCCCTGTTCATCCATTTTAAAGTGCTGAGATGACTTTTCTTTTATTTTCTCTTTGATGTGGAATATTTCCTTGTCGGTTTTCTGGCCTTCTATTATCTTACTCTCCAAAGAGCAACTAATCTGAATACTATGTAACACAGCAGGATGCATCAGATCGAACCCATCTTCAAGTAATGGCTCAACATTCAAGTAATGTGACTTTCTGCTCAAAGCATCTGCCACTACATTGGCTTTTCCAGGATGATATTGCACATTCAAGTTGTAATCCTTGATCAATTCCAACCATCTGCGCTGTCTCATGTTCAGCTCTGGTTGGGTAAAGATGTACTTAAGACTCTTATGATCTGTGAAAATGTTGCACACATTACCAAGTAGATAATGTCTCCAAATTTTTAGGGCATGCACAACTACAGCAAGTTCAAGATCATGTGTTGGATAGTTGACCTCGTGCTTCCTCAATTGACGTGAGGCATAGGCAATGACTCTCCTTTCTTGCATAAGAACACAACCCAATCCCATCTTCGATGCGTCGCAAAACACATCAAATAGTTTCTCGATATCTGGTTGTGCTAGAACAGGAGCAGTGGTCAACAGTTTCCGCAAAGTGTGGAAAGCTGCTTCACACTCCTCTGTCCACACAAACTTGTGATCCTTCTGTAGCAGACTTGTCATTGGTTTGGCAATCTTCGAAAAGTCTGGTATAAAGCGATGGTAATAACCGGCTAGTCCTAAGAAACTTCTAATCTCAGGAACTGTGGTCGGTGCTTTCCAATTCATAACTTCTTGCACCTTACTTGGATCGACTGAAACTTTTTCTGACAGAATGTGACCAAGGAAAGGAACTTTCCTCAACCAGAATTCGCATTTGCTAAACTTAGCATACAGTTGATGATCCATAAGTCTGGTCAAGACAATTCTCAGATGCTCTTCATGATCCTTCTCATTCTCGGAGTACACCAAAATGTCATCGATGAACACCACCACAAACTTATCCAATTCTGGCATGAAAACTGTATTCATCAAAAACATAAAGTATGCAGGAGCATTTGTCAAGCCAAAGGACATGACAAGATACTCATACACCCCGTATCTGGTGGAAAATGCAGTTTTCGGTATATCTTGTGGCCTAATCTTGATCTAATGATAATCGGATCTCAAATCTATTTTTGAGAACACCTTGGCCTTGGCTAACTGGTCAAACAGAACATCAATGTGAGGCAAGGGATACTTATTCTTGATGGTTACAGCGTTGAGTGGCCTGTAATCTACACACATTCTCAACGTGCCCTCTTTCTTCTTCTTCACAAACAAGGCGGGACATCCCCATTCAGACTTGCTTGGCCAAATAAACCCCTTTTTTGATAAATCTTCTAATTGCTTCTTCAGCTCAGCTAGTTCATCTAGAGGCATCCGATAGGGTCTCCTTGAAATCGGAGCTGTTCCGGGGATTAACTCAATTCCAAACTCAATCTCCCTATCCGACGGAAGACCAGGTAGCTCATTCGGGAATATATCTGGAAACTCACACACTACCGGAATCTGATGAATAGGAATGACTGCCGTAGCACATGTAACACTTATAAGGTCTGTTCTCTGAGGCAATGGTACTTGGAAAGTACCCTCACCTAGGGGATCCTTAAGGGTAAGTACTCGACTTCCAGTATCTATGACTGCTCCCCAATCCTTCATCCAATTCATCCCTATAATGACATCCAAAACTAGTCCAGGCATAACTATCAAGTTCACTCAGAACTTCCTGCTACCTAATTCAAGGGTTGCCCCTCGAACCATCCGGTTGGTCAAAACATCAGCCCCTGCTGAACTTATACGGTAACCATAACCCAATTATGTGCATAGTTGTTCATGTTTCTATGCAAATGCTTGACTCATAAAAGAATGCGATGATCTAGAATCAAATAGAACAACTGTAAGGTTTTCGTTGACATTAAACTTACCAGCAGTGACGGGCTCTCCCTCAGGAATTTCATCCATAGTCGTACTATGCACCCTAGCATTATAAGTCTACTGCTTCTTCTTGGGCGGATACGGACAAAACCTCGAGAAGTGGCCGGGTTGATCACAGTTATAGTAGGGTCCCCTCACTATCCTAGCAGATCCCACAGCTCCCTTGGAACTACCTTGTACCACAGTTGCGGCTGCCTTGTTGGGCTGTACTACCATCTTGTAAGGCTTCTGGGGTCCACGGAAATTCTGACTTCTCTGCTGAGGTGGCCTAAACCTAGCGCCAGGTGCCAATGGGTGATATGGAGGACGACCTCCCGTAGGTGCTCTAGCTTGGGACGGACCACCTTCAAGGGCTCTCTTGCGTGTCTTGGCTGCGGTGCTGGCATTGTTATTCTTCTCCTGCTTTAGACAGTCGCTGATGAAGTCATTGAATCTGATGCGGTTGTTGGTACCAACATGCTTCATCATTTTTGGATTGAGTCCCCTCTTGAAACTGGCTATTCTCTTAGCATCGGTGTCAACCATGTTGGGAGCATAGCGACATAAGTTGTTGAAGGCATGCAAATATTGCGTCACGGTCTTGGTGCCCTGATTTAACGCCAAGAACTCTCCTAACTTCATCTCGGTCAGCCCGGGTGGAATATAAACTCCACGGAAGGCCTCAGCAAACTCTCTCCATGAAATCTGAGCATTTGGAGGGAAGGTGGTGCGATGGTGCTTCCACCACATTCCCACTGGTCCTTGCAACTAAAGTGCAGCATACTCCGTTTTCAACACCTCAGTCATCCTCAACACACGGAATTTATCTTCCATCGTGTTGATCCATTCCTCAGCATCGAGTGGCTTTGTTGCTTCCTTGAATACTGGCGGCCTGGTGTCCATAAAATCTTTGAAGCTGCTATATTGGTTCACTCTCATGCCACCACCCTGATTGTTACCGCGTTGAACGTTGTTGGCGATGGTGCGCAAAAAATCCTCCATGTTTTTCTGGGATTGTTCTACGTTGCGCTGACTTCCGAGCAACTGTGCGAGGAACATCTCGGGGGTAAACAGGGGAGGAGGTGGCAAATGCGGTTCATGGGGAGGTTCATTGTTGTTGTCGTGGTTTCCACCACCACCACCGGTCCCCACACCGTTAGCACCGGTCTCAGCGATCTCATACGTGGTTCGGCGAGTGTTTGTCATCTGCATATTCCAGCAACAAGTAATGATTGAGTGAAGCTGTATTAATTGCGAGTGAAGGAAAAATTATGCCGTACTGAATTTACTGGAGAGAATAAATTCATACAATAAAACAGAGGCACAACAATCGTATCCCAATTAAAACAACATCACTTAATCAAATTACTTCAATAGCAAACATCGCGTCCATACAACCAAATTGCCAGCATACATACACTGGACTTTTATGCGTTTAGATATCGCAGTCCTAATCAGGTTCCAACCACATGCCAAGTCTCATAAGTTCGAAGCAAAACACATTAGGTTACATGCCAACAAAAGAAAGGTCATCGCGACAGGACCTAGATACTAGCGCAAGGCAACTAGCCTACTCCTCGGGGCCATCATCGGGACCGGAGACGTCACCATCGCCCCTAGGTGAAACTATAGGCTCGTCCTCGTTGTCGTCGTCGATGTCCATGCCAGCGGCGTCTAGTGGAGCATATGGGCCAACCCCATTGTAGAGCGCGTGAAACTCCTCGTGCAGGTTGCCATTGTATTCCTCTAGCTCATCGACCCTCTGCAGCAGAAGGTCCCTCTCGTCCCAGGCTTCGTTCCTTTCCTGAACCAACTGTCCAATCATGCGGTCTGCATTGTTGTTGGCTTGAGTCAACGTATGCACCCGCTGCATAGCTCTATCACCTCTCTCAACCGCCTGGTCTCGCTGTAAATTCATATCAGCCAACTGCTCCTGCAAACTAGCTATAGCACGTGCCTGTCTCTTCTTCTGCTTTCTCCCCTTGAGCTTATCCTGACCATGTAAGCCAGTCAAAGTCCAGTAGGTACTCTCGAGACCCTCATATGCTCTGATGGCGGCGAACATAGCACTTATAGAATGGTTGTCGCTAGCCTGTCCCTCAGCTGGACCTCTGACCAAGGCACTTCCATGAGGCTGAACCCAGATGGCATCACGAGGATCATTCCTAGGAAAAGTGCCAGCTAGAGTTGCTGCAAGCTCACTAGGAAATCTGCTCATAATATCCCTGATAACACGAAAGGCTGCTCCCTCTGCACCCTCAGCAGGAGTACGACCCTCAAACTCCAAGTGCCAACCATCCCAATCTGGAGCATCACCGAGAGCAGGAACCGTGATCTCTACCACTGTAAGTCCATCCTCTGCTAACTGGCTCTCATTCCAAGAGTACACCGGCTCTTGACCCTCTGGGTACCCCACATCATGGAGCACTCTCCAAAGCAAGGTCGGCATGCCAAACTTGCTCAAGAAGGTGTCTATGGTGCGGTGCTCCCTCAGGGCCAACGGATGTCGAGGTGCTCTTCCTCCGGTGGACTTACGGGCAGTCTGCTTCGTGCGGGCCATCTGTAGCAAAAGTTCTTTTATTACCCCGGGGAAAACATATTTTAGGTGATATAACTTTTATCAAAAGGAGATAATCAATTTATAAGGGGAGGAATGCATAACATGAATGAAATGCATAAGTAATATGATGTATGTACGTGCCATACGTTCTCTCAAACTTATGAAATAAATAATTTCTAACGATGAATTCGATGGCATACAAACGATCTCTCAAATACGTAGCTAATACGTTCTACACGATAGCGTTGTTATGTATCTGCAGAAGATTCATTTCAGCCCAATTCCCAATGAATGCATAAAAGCAGTAAATTTTATCTACACGCTCTACACGAATTGCCAGATACGTGTACCACGGTAGTAACTACCTGAACCATCGTCCTATTGACGGCATCACCTCAACAGACGGAATACCCACACATGAGATGCCTTTGTAAAACATGTGTAGAACATGTAATTACTCCAACATCATATAAGCATTCACCCTAGATCGGCGGTGTATCCGATCATGCTCTCACAACTCACACTTACCGAGGCGTAGAGGCAAATGATCCATATATTACCACTCAAACAAGTGGCACTCATACAATAGCACGCCGTATGAGCGATGAAAGAGGAATATGATGCAAGAACCCCAAGTCAGTACTTAATTAAGCCACCTAGAGTCCTTAACTAGGCATAAAGGATATGACCACTGACACACTTTATAGTTTGAAAATCATGTTTTTCAAATGCCTTTTTGTTTTAAATACACTTGTGAATAGTAACACGCTAAACCATGCTCTGATGCCAGCTGTAACAGAATTAAATTCCTATTTTTGAGCCATTTAAAAGCATTTTCACAAATTGGTGTAAAAATGAAATTTGTTCCATTTTTCAATATCTACAACTTTGATTTTATGACCAAAGCCAAATTCTTAATAGATTTTGAATTATAAAATTAAAGTCAATTTTAACTCAAAACCCTCATTTTTGGGAATTATTTTTAAAGCAAAATTTTGAAATAATTTGAATACAAACTTTGCTCCAAAAATTGTGCTAAGTAATTCTAGATGATTTACAATCATAACCAAACAAGTTCTACTAACCTAGCAAGCATAATCAGGGCAAAACAACTCTAACAAGTGTATGCATCATTTACGTTTCACAAGCATGTTTCGTATGTTTCGAAGCAGTGTTTCAGTTATTATTTACATGATTAGGCATGTATGATTAGGATGCTTGATGATGCATGATATGCATGATTTGCAGTGCCTAAATGCTGGCATAACACTGGGGTGTTACACACACTAACTTAGTGTAGTGCCATAGCTATTGTGTGGATAGAAACTATATAAACTAGAATTGTGGTAGGTGGCTTGCATTTTTAGTAGGCTAGCGCAACACTTGCTTCGTCTTATAATTGTCTAACCGGTTTGTTATGTGTTGTTGTAGAAATTTTTAATAGGCTATTCACCCCCCTCTAGCCATTAGGACCTTTCAACTATGCACCTTTCTCAATATACTCTCGGGGGTCAGCTCGGAGTACGACTCCGATGAGGCCGACGGCTATTCCCTGGGGCACGAGTGCTTCCACATCGACGGGGATCAAGTCATCGATGACAAACGTCGAGGTTACGCCACCGGACCTGAGTCCGAGTAGCCATGCTACCTACCTCAAGGAGAAAGCCGAGGGCCTCAAAGCTTGGCAGACCGACCTAGAGGCTGAGCATCCCGAGCTCAAAAGAAGGAAGGAGGAGATTGAGCGCCAGCAGACCATCCAGCGCTAGCCACTGCACTATTGCTCGCCCATGCCCACGACCGCACTAGGCCTACCCTAGCTCGCCAGTCTCTCCTTGTGCTCGCGCCAGGCCCACGCCGCCGTGGTGAGCGAGCATGGCACGAACAAAGAGAGATGGAGAGAGAGGAGATCATCTTCCTGGAAGACTAGTGCCGTTCTAGGGTTCTTCTGTTTGGGTAAAGACCGACAATCGGATTTTTGGGGAGCATCTTTCACGTGACTGCTCGAACTTCTTTCTACTAATTCCAGACGGCTCGACGATTGTGGTGGTGATCGGCACTTCATCCTTTCTGTACGGCAATGAGCGGGACGTCTACCTCAACAAACACTATGTCAACTAGCGGAAACTATTCCGGTGCTGCTAGGTATGCAACTGTAGCAATTTATATTTTTCGTAATTGAATACATGATTAGTATAATGCTTGTTAACTTACTTGCGACTAGATCACACATGCAACTCTCTGATGTCACAAACATGCTATTAGTATTTTTTGAATTAAATTAATACTAAATTTCATTTTCTTATTTTTCTCTTTCCTTATTAACTATCATGCCACATCATGTTTTTGCTCCGATGACACTCTATTTACTTCTTGGAAGCAGGGGCTCGAGCTGCTCTTGTCGGTGTGACTACTAACCAGTGCTAAGTTTGACAGAAATGCCCCTATTATTTCCGCGTAGTAGAATATTTTCAGGCAAGCCAAAGCCGAAGCTACTCCAAATGTGGGTCTCTCGGTCAAGCTCCTTCGGCATTTCCAACGCGTCAGTGCGTCACCCTTTTCCTACGTTGGTCCACGGTTTACTTTGACTCGCCTTTCAATTCCTGCATTTGTGTCAGCAAATCTGGTTCACGTTTCCTACCTGGAACCAGTGATCACCAGTTTTACTAGCTAGGACAACTGGAAAGTCGCTTTCAGAATTAAGAGGATCCTTGTGTAGCTGAGCCAAGAGCACCAAAAACCTCTTTGACCCGGCCCCTGGAGACTGCTAATGGAAACCAAGGTCGATTTGCAGTAGCACACAAAAAAATTTTCAATTTCCACATAAAACCTGGGAGAATTTCAGAATTCTAAAATGTTCTTCTCATTCGCTATGTTGGTTTAAGAAAACTATTTTTCTATCATAAGTTTAGAACATCACAAAACTTTTTTAAAAAAACTCGACCAAACTAAATTCGCTCTCACCGGAAACAAATCCAAAAGTTGTGGATGCTACTAAAGCACTTGTAACCATTAGGCTACAAACTCTTATTACCCATCACAAAGCTTTCATGGGGATGGCTTTACATTTTATGATTTAGTCATCAATTATGCTAAAGTTGTCCTTGGTTTGTGTACAATGTGGCATAGGAATCTCACTTAAACATTGAGGGGCTAGGATGAATGGATGAATAACCATTTTCTAAAAACTGCCATCTGTATTCCCATTTCACTCGGAACAACCTCCATTCCATGACCTTCTCCATGTGCTAGTCTTTTTTGGTTTAGTGTGAAAGTTTGCTCCTTTTTTTATGAACCGTTCTATTTCTAGTGAAACTACAAAATTGCTTAGTCTGTTGCAAATCTTTAAAGTTACTCTATTTTTAAGAGAAACTTTATAGCTGCTTAGTTGCTAGTAGAACGTTAAATATGCTCTATTTTTAGCCATAGTTCAAAACTGCTAATTCTTTAGTGGAACGTTATAGTTTCTACATTCTCAGGTATTTATAAAGTTACTCAATCTTTTTAGTGAGAATTTAAAGTATGCTATGTTTTCATTAGCAATTAAGTGTGAACATTTTTTTCTAGAATTTCGAAGGTACAAAATCTACATCCACAGAAGAATGCAACTATAAAGTTTGTGTTGGTCAAACTAGTGTAAGTTTAATCAGATTTATAATAAATAGTGCTAACATTTGTACCTTCAGTAAGAAATATTAGTTATTTTGTATCATGAATGTTAATACTTTTTTACGTAATTTAGCCCAAAGTTTATACGGATTGATTTCTCCAAAAAAACAAAAATTACATTCTTCCATGGACAAAGCGAATACCAAAATAGCTTTGACCAAATTCCTGCTAAATCTTTATGCTACCTATAGAGCACTGCACAACCTTAAACATTAGTCACTCATAATTAGCAAAGATAAACCACGCAAAACTCAAAGACGAAGAAGACAGCTTTTGCCTGCATTTGTTTAAAAAAAAAGAAGCTTTTGCCTGCAAAACACGAGAGCAGAAAGTGCTGGACCATTTTGCAAAAAAAAACTGCCAAGTTGTCCTCAAATTCTATTCTCTTGCGGGCCCCACGGCCCAGCCTTGCTCGAGGTTTTTCAGGCTTTCCGCTCCCAATAGCGTTTTGGTCTCTCACTCGCTCAAGTCACACAGCAGTAGGTGGTGTTGTACGTTATCGGTCAGTCAACGCTGGACCCAACCCAAACCCAAGAGAAGGGGCACCACCAGAAACGCCTCAACAAAATCGTGAGCAGACTTGGGGTCTCCCTCTCCGAAGCACAACACTTCTCATTCCCAACAAAACCCATGGAGGAAGCCATGGGCGGGCACACCCAGCACTCAAAATCCTAGAGAGGGGAAAAAAGATCTCGTCCTTTTCTTCCTTCCTTCCCCTACTACTGGAGCTGGTGGAGGTCAGCTGGGATTGAGGAGGAGGGAAAGAGGCGAGGCGGTTAATCAAGCGGGAGGCCAACAACTGGGGGGATGGCCATGGTGGAGAGGAGGTATGGTCCCTGTGCCAGCGATGGCTTCTTCCTCCTACGGCTGCTGCTGCCGTTCTTGTTCTTCTTCTCCTTTATTGATGTGCCACCGGCCGCCGCCGCCACCACCACCACCACGCAATCGCCTCCACTGACCGACACGCAAAAGTCCATCATGAATGATATTGCGAGTCTGGTGAACTCTGAATCCGCTTCCGCCAACACCAGGTGGAACGCTGCAGACAATCCATGCAACTGGACAGGAATCAGTTGCAGAAATTCCAGTTCTTTCTCGGCCGTCACTAGCATCAGCTTGTCAAACTATGGCCTATCCGACTCCTCCATCTTTGCCCACCTTTGCCGGCTCGACACCTTGCAGTCCCTTGACCTCTCCCGAAATTCCTTCACAAATTTGTCCGCCCAGTTCTTCGCCAATTCTTCTTGCTCCATGAAAAAAGGGTTGCAGTCACTTAATCTGAGCACCAATCAGTTGGCTAATTCGCTCAGTGATTTATCCCACTTCCCCCAGCTAGAAGTTCTTGATTTGTCCTTCAATTCCTTTGCCAGTAGAAATCTCAGTGCAGACTTGGGTTATTTTCCCAAATTAAAGAGCTTCAACGCTAGTACCAATAAGTTGAGTGGTGATGTTCCTACCAGTATGGTCGGCTCTTTGCTGGAGTTGGTATTGTCTGGTAATCAACTGAGTGGTTCAATCCCTCTGGGTTTGTTTAGATATGAAAATCTTACTCTGCTAGATCTCAGCCAGAATTATCTAACTGGTCCTGTCCCAGATGAGTTCATGAGTCTCCCCAAGCTCGAGACTTTGCTTCTTTCAGGCAATAAACTGATCGGGGAAATACCAGCGAGCCTCTCAAATGTGACAACGCTGTCTAGGTTTGCAGCCAACCAGAACTATTTGACTGGTCCAATAGCCAGCTGGATTACCAAGCACGTAAGGATGTTGGATCTGAGTTACAACAATCTGAGTGGGACGATCCCCTCAGATTTCCTCTTGCATCAGGGGTTGCAGAGTGTTGATCTTACTGGCAACATGCTTCGCGGAGCTATTCCTGGCACCTTATCTCAAAGCCTCTACCGCTTGAGGCTTGGTGGAAACCAGCTTGGTGAGAACATCCCAGTGTCAGTTTGTGATACCTTGAGCATGATTTCTCTTGAGTTGGATGGTAATCAGTTAATAGGAAATATACCTCCAGAGTTTGGCGGATGCAAGAGCTTATCGTTGTTGAATCTGGCATCAAATAATTTGAATGGTTCAGTGCCTGATTCCATAGGGAAGCTTGACAAACTGGTAGTGCTGAAGCTTCAAAAAAACAACCTCAGTGGTCCAATTCCAAGTACATTTTCTGATTTGAAAATCCTGAGCACATTGAATCTTAGTCAGAATTCACTCAGTGGAGAGATACCGAGTGGAATTTTCGAGCTACCAAAGCTTTCGAACTTGTATTTGCAGGGTAACAATATCAGCGGACCTATTCCGATCTCAATCAGTTCATCGAAGTATCTAATCGAGCTCAATCTGGGTGATAATGCTCTGACTGGTACCATCCCAACCATGCCAACAACTTTGACTACATCTCTTCTTAATCTTAGTCATAACCATCTTAACGGGCACATTCCTTCAAACATCAACTCTTTAAGTGAATTGGAGATTCTTGATCTTTCACACAACTACCTGTCTGGTGATGTGCCATCTTCACTAGGGAGCCTGCAAAGCCTGACACTGCTGGAGCTTTCTTATAATAATCTGTCTGGGCATGTTCCTAGATTCCGCCCAAATCAAAATTTGGATATTGATGTTGTCGGAAATCCTGGTCTTGTAAATGGTACAGAAAACAATAATGACACTCCTACTACTGGTAAGAAAAAAAGGCACTATTTTGTCATCATCATCTTCACTATTGCCGGTGCTCTTGTTGGATTATGTGTGCTTGCTGTTATTATTGTGATGTCATTGTCAAAGAGAGTGTATCGTGTTGAAGATGAAGGATTACCAGCTGGAGAATCGGTACCGCAAATAATTAGTGGCCGTCTCATAACTATGAACAGCATCCACACCTCTGCAGTTGACTTCATGAAAGCAATGGAAGCAGTCGCCAACCACCAGAATATCTTTTTGAAGACCAGGTTCTGCACCTACTACAAGGCTGTAATGCCTAACGGCTCAACATACTCTGTAAAAAAGATTAACTCTAGTGACAAGATTTTCCAAATTGGTAGCCAGGAGAAGTTTTATCGTGAAATTGAGGTTCTAGGGAAATTGACCAATTCCAATGTCATGGTTCCATTGGCCTACATCTTGAGTACAGATTGTGCCTACCTAATCTATGAGCATGCACACAATGGCACAGTGTCTGATTTGCTACATGGTGGAAAATCAGAAGTTATAGACTGGCCTTCACGATATAGCATTGCTTTGGGGGTGGCCCAAGGGCTGACATTTCTTCATGGGTGCACTCAGCCAGTTTTGCTTCTTGATTTGTCAACAAGGACCATCCACTTGAAGTCAACAAATGAGCCTCAGATTGGAGATATCGAGCTTTACAAGATTATTGACCCTTCCAGGAGTACTGGAAGCTTTTCAACCATTGCTGGTACAGTTGGTTATATTCCACCAGGTAAGATATACTATTGTGATTCACTGAGTACCTGAATGTTAACTTTAAGCTATAACTGTTGATAATTGAGTAGTTTTGTGCCATTCTTTCTTGATATCATATCATTTTATCTCAGGCTTGAGTATTGCTAAACTTGATGTATTCTTTTGTACTCTTTAGTTTACTGCACTGCAGTGATCTTGTCTGACCGTATTTGTTTGGGCATATATTGTTCCTGTGCTTCAAGAACAATTTTCTAATTACATATTTGGTAATTGTGGCAAAACAATCCAATTTGTGGCAAAGTGATCCAAAATTTGCTTTACTGCCTGTTTGTGTGGCATCTGCACTTCAGTTAGCCCAGAATACCATCCAAAGCTGTTAACACGTAGTTTCCTCTTTTAATCTAGTCAGACATCATTTCTAAATAGAATGTCTTTCTACTTCTGGTCAAGATTATTAAGGATAAGGACTCTGATCAGCTATAGAATGGAAGAAGATTCTAGTATTTATTTTTTCTTTATATAAGCTTGAATAATTTTGTTTAACAATTTTGAAAAACTGTGATTGCCAATACACTATGCTAACACTCACTGAATCATGTTTGCAGAGTATGCTTACACTATGAGGCTGACGATGGCTGGCAATGTCTATAGCTTTGGAGTCATTTTACTGGAGCTGCTGACAGGAAAACCATCGGTCAGTGATGGCACTGAGTTAGCCAAGTGGGCGCTAAGTCTTTCAGGCAGGCCTGATCAAAGGGAGCAAATCCTTGATACCAGGATCTCAGGAACCTCAATTGCTGTTCATAGCCAGATGCTGTCGGTCCTGAACATTGCTCTCTCTTGTGTTGCATTCTCTCCAGATGCTCGGCCAAAGATGCGCAACGTCTTAAGGATGCTCTTCAATGCAAAGTGAATCAGCAGCAGCCTGTAATCATATCATAGATAAATTTTGGGTGGAGTTTCAGGCTTTCAGCTTGGTTTAGTTTATGGATGTCAGTAATCAGTATACCGGCTGCCCTTGTATAGTTCTATAGAAGATAGAACCCTAGCTTATGGTAGATCATTATATGTTTGATGAATTAGGTAATTATAGGTATCTGCTTTGAAGTGAGTGGCAATATGGTTTCTATGCTGTAACATGCAGAGATGGTTATAAGCAAAGCTTAAAGGTTATGGGTATGTGTTTTCATAAGAGATCATCCATCTTTTTGCAATGTAGACTAGTTCAACCAATCTTTTGCATTAATCATAGGTAGTTTATTTAACTAAAAGAGAAGAACTCCTCGTCCTGAAAAACTGGACAGTAAATCATAAGCTAATGCTGCTGTCTAATGTGAGAAAATTGTGCGACATTTAATCTTCATTGTGTAAAAAAGTTTTATATTGTTTTCTGGTTTGGATGAAAGACCTCCTCATGCATCCTAGTTCATCTCAGGTTGAGCCATCTTCAGCTCAAAGTTGGGTGCATATTTTCTTCCTAATGAAAACCCTCCTAATTCCTCTCAGGTTGGAACCCGCTTTTTTTTGTCAAAACTATTTTGCTCTTGTGCTTCAATTTGCATTAATTTATAATAATGTGCATATCTCAACATTTCCATATTGTTTTGCTTATTTAAAGGTTTATTTGTCACATAATAATTAATATATGAGGTGTATCAATTTTTTAAGAAAAACAGGTTACATTTGTAATGCTTTAGTCTACGGGGCCGTTTAGATCCTTTTATTTGGAGAAATTAAAATCTACTTAATAAAGTATGCTATTTGGCTTGAAATTTGACATTTCAACACTTTCCTAAAGTTCACATATAAGACTATCTCAAATTCATAGGGTGAGAGATGAAAATTGATTCTATAAATAACCTATGCTATGTTTCTATTTTGCAACTTATAACACGCTCTTTAATTCGCTCTCCTACGATAGAAATGCAATACATAAGTATCTCTCTCGTATAGCCAACAATAGTATATAAATATAATCCATATACAACTATATTAGCTTAATTAATATGTGTCTAGATTATGATTATTAAAATGAATTCAGTTCCAAGGATCCAAACTGGGGCGTTTGGAAAATTCAAGGAAACTTGATATTCCATATAGAGAACAAGATGTTCAAGATAATCGTTCAATATTTTTTTTGTCATTTCATCCCGCTTTCTTTTGCCATAAAATCCTGGAGAATTATTGAACTCAGATGGTTGGATTGTGATCCAATGTTTAAAAAAAATCAAATGATTTAATAATGAAAAATAGGAACTTGCTATATTTAGGTGTCTGAAATATAGTATGTTTTCAGGCAACGATCTTCACCGTTGGCTTATGAGCATGTAAGGCTGAGATTTAGCTAGATGGAGGAAAAATTAGGACAGGCGTGGATACGGTATAACCTGAGAACTCAAGGCATCTGAACATTAGGAAAAGTGTGAAAAATATCCTCCAAATGGTAAAACATATGGTCCCTTTGCATCTTTCCTGCTTTATTCTGAATAAAAATAAATCTACTCAAATAAAAATTGGCAACAACACAAAAAGGAGCAACATCAAAATAAAAAATATAGAAGTTTATAATCAATAAGATATATATTAGTAACCCCAATACTGTATTGGTATTTTTAGAGAAAATAAAATGCTTCTTTTTAATTTTGAATGAAATATAGGTATCTCAGGAAAACAAAAGGGTAAAAAGTATTGGCGCAAACCTTGGGCTTGTTGGAGCAATCCCCAAAGCAGCAGGAGCGACGAGCCCAAACCTTTCCACCCCTCGTCGTCCTCGGCAAATCCGCCGCGCCTCCGATACTCCCAAGGCAGCAGCGCCCGCCAGCTGCAACAACAGCAGCAGCGAGGGAGGAGTAGCCAAGCCAGCACCATCTCATCAGACTCGTCTCAAATCCTCCCCGCCACGCTCCCTTTTCCTCCCCTCTCCCCTCCCCCACCACCCCGCAATGGCCGGCCTCCTCCACCTCCACCTCCACCTCCAGTCCACGCTTCTCCCCTCGGCGTCCGCGCTCCGCCGCCGCGCGGGCGCGCCGGCGCCGTCCTCGTCCCGCCGCCGGTGCCGTGTCGAGGCCAAGATCCGGGAGATCTTCATGCCGGCGCTCAGCTCCACCATGACCGAGGGCAAGATCGTCTCCTGGACCGCCGCCGAGGGCGACCGCCTCGCCAAGGGCGACCCCGTCGTCGTCGTCGAGTCCGACAAGGCCGACATGGACGTCGAGACCTTCCACGACGGCTTCCTCGCCGCCGTCCTCGTGCCCGCCGGCGAGTCCGCGCCCGTCGGCTCCGCCATCGCGCTCCTCGCCGAGTCCGAGGAGGAGATCCCGGTCGCCCAGTCGCAGGCCGCCTCCTTCTCCTCCAGCTCCCCCTCGCCGCCGCCTCCGCAAGAAACTGCTGCTGAAGAAGCGTCCCTTACGCCGCCGCCACCTCCTCCCCCGGCGGCCGGTGGCAGTCTCTGCTCCCGCGCCGCCTTCGCCAGCAACACAAGGCGGGGGGCGCGTGGTTGCTTCGCCCTACGCCAAGAAGCTCGCCAAGGACCTCGGCGTTGATCTTTTCTCGGTCACGGGGTCAGGCCCCGGCGGGCGAATTGTGGCCAAGGATGTCGAGGCTGCGGCTGCGCCCAAGAAGGCCGCACCAGTGACTGCTGCACGGCCGGATGTGCCGTTGGGGTCGACGGTACCATTCACGACAATGCAGGGTGCTGTCAGCAAGAACATGGTGGAGAGCCTTGCCGTCCCGACATTCAGGGTCGGGTACACCATCACGACTGATGCTCTTGATCAGCTCTACAAAAAAGTGAGCATCTTTTCACAATGTTTAGGACCATTGTCATATGGATTTGATGATTGGATAAAGGGGTAAGCTTTTCTCTCTCTCTTTTTTTAAAAGATTAAGTCAAAGGGGGTTACAATGTCAGCACTGTTGGCTAAGGCGACGGCAATGGCTCTGGTTCAGCATCCTGTGGTGAACTCCAGCTGCAGGGATGGGAAGAGCTTCACATACAGCAGTAGTATCAACATTGCTGTGGCAGTGGCCATAGATGGTGGGTTGATTACGCCGGTTCTTCAAGATGCTGATAAGGTCAAACACTTTACCATGCACAATGAATGTTGATGTTTTTGATGATTTGTTTAAATAAATGGTTACTTACTGGTTTTTTGCAGCTTGACATTTATTCATTGTCAAGGAAATGGAAGGAGTTGGTTGATAAGGCACGGGCAAAGCAGTTGCAGCCCCATGAGTACAACTCTGGTATTTCTTTGCCTCGTACACAAATCTCAATATGTAGCACATTGTTGTGTATCTTTTCTAATGTCCTAAATAAGATAGTATACTTATAGAGATTAACTTTTTATGGTGGCTGAATAAAAGAATGTGGTGGATGCTAGATATTCTTGTGATGCTGTTTAACCTAGCTATATTTGCTATAATAAGGTCAAAAAGGGTGCAATCCCCTGTGTTCGTATGCTTTGTGACTCGTATCATCTATGATGCCCTTAAAACTGTACAATTACCAGGATACATATGAATCCTTCATTATCTGTATTAACACTAAATATAGTTTCATTCAGTGTAACTTCAGTCATGTATAGAAAAGGTGTAGCCCCCTCTGTAGTAGGTCGCCCTGATTCTTAAGCTTTTCCCTATAAACTTTGAATATGTATCTGATACCATCACCTACATTGCTCTGCTACACCTTGCTACAAATTGGAGATTTGGAGCTGTCTTGGACTATTTTATATCACAGCAAATGATTGCCTAATCCTAATACAGCTCTGATGCTTCCTGTTCATTACTTGATACAAGTGCAATTCTCTTCATGTGGATAGGAAAGGAATTGACTGCTACAAATTGCTTATGACTACCTGAATATATGTCTATATGCATGTTGTCATAAGCGTTTTACTTTGACAATATTTTGTACCTGGTAAACATATAGGTTATAGAACATGGTGATTGGTATTAATGTTAAGGATTGTGCTCTTTATTAATCATAATTTCCGTATCATGTAAATACTATGATATCCATTATGAAGGTCTAATTTGGATAATTTATTAGCAATGTTCAAGTTTTCTTTATGCTTCTAGTCTAACCAATTTCCATTCTCCTAATTCAATCACAATTTTGTTAAGTCAGTAGGCCAGAAGTGTTTCTCCTAGCTGTGACTTCTGTGCGTTTCTTTGATACATATAATCTCCTAAACAATGATGGACGAAGGTAGAGGGATGTATTTTAAATATTTGCAAACAAGTATATTACCTAACAATGATGCATATAATCTCCTAAAAAGTTAAAATTTATGCCATGTTTATTAGACTTGAGTATGCTCTGATTTTTCACCCGTTGCAACGCACGGGCATGTTTGCTAGTAAGATAAGAAATTCCTCAAGCCCTGGCCAGTATCCAGCATGCCAATGATATCATGTATGGGATTCATTTGATTGTCAGCTTTGTCAAATGGGATGATCTTAACCAGTCCTTTTTGAATAAGTTGATGTTCTTTCCCCTTCTTTTAAAATATAATATTAATCCAAATGGTGGTGGTAGATTGCTTCATGGATTTGTTTACTTTCCTTATAAAAATACCATGTTTGAAATTCTGAAATTAAAATCATGAAGTAAGGATCAGGAATGATACATTTGATTCACCTTTTAATGTGCTGTTGCTTTAACATGCATTGATGTTTTATCTTAGTCCTCTGTTGTCTCAGTTTCATAGCTAAAAATTTGACTGATTGACTAGGTTCCTATATTATCTAATATCTATTGTTATTTTTATTACATTTCTAGTGCTCTGGGTAGGGATGCAAGTTCTATTTGTATTGGTTCATTGTGTCAACCCAAAACTTGCTACAAATGAACTGAAATAATATTCCATGTAATTAATTTAGGGAAGAAATGAACTAAAAATGGCACGGAGCGTAATTTCTGACACAGAAAACACCATTGGGCGTCCACCTGTGTTCCTCGACAGCCTCTTGGTGTTAACCACGCATCAAACATGTATGATGTGGTGACCATGTCATTTGTGTATGCTAAGAACTACTCATGTTCATTCTGCAGGAACGTTTACTCTTTCGAATCTTGGTATGTTTGGAGTTGATAGGTTTGATGCAATACTGCCACCTGGAACTGTAAGATGAACAATTTATTTTATTCTCCATTTCTATTTTCATGCAATGCTGCGTACCTTACTGAAATATGTGGGTTACTGAAAAAAGGGATCCATCATGGCCGTTGGGGCATCAGAACCGACCGTTGTTGGTACAAAAGATGGTAGAATTGGGATCAAGAACCAAATGCAGGTAAGTTTCTTGTGTCTGGTGGAACTTGTCCTTTCGCACCAACTATTTTTTGTTTGATGAATTTCTTTTTACTTGATTTGATAATTTCACTCACTTGATCGATACATGTAGGTAAATGTTACTGCTGATCATCGGATTATTTATGGAGCCGACCTTGCTGCTTTTCTGCAAACACTTGCCAAGATAATTGAGGATCCCAAGGATCTCACGTTTTAAATATGCCAAGTGATTGTTTTTCCTTGAGGCAATCACAATCGGGTGTTTCTCACCCATCAGTAGATGTGTAGTATGTCTTCTTGTAATGTGAATTAGTTGATTTAAGCTGTCACCAATGTCAGCATCAGGTAACTATCCTTGTTGGTTACCTTATCATCATTGGTTTGTTTTTTAATAAATTCTTTTTTGTCTTTCATGTTAATTCAAAGTAGGTGTGTGAGGATGGGTATATCTATCATTTACCAGAGTTTTCATGGATAGTCGATTTTGTTGAGCACATCAATGTACCGTGACCTTGAGATACAAAGAATGAAATGTACCTTGTACCACCCTGTGGTTGATTTCACATGCCTGTCAAACAGAAATATGGTTGATGCCCTTACAAGGGTGCCAACATGAAATCTTCAGGGAGATCTGTAAAAACGGGTCACATATCTGTTTGTTTTACATGTGAAGGAGATGGACCATGATTTCTCCCAACCACTCCCATGATGTCAAGGCTGTAGAGTATCAGATAACCTGACCTGTTTTACATTCCTGGGACAGCTCAAGATAGCGTCCTCTATTTTTTGTGCAGAAAGCATTACTATTTCAGCTCGCTTGTACTCTTCATCTTCTCTACTTGAAGGATCCTATTAGGTGGGATGTCCAGTGTCTTGCTTGCTGGCATAGGTCATCCTATCCGCTATTGTAGTGTTACCGAAGCAAAGCCACAATAAAACCCCATCCAGCAGCTCTTGTTCTTGCCTCCCACTCCCTCGTGGCGCAGGGAAGCCATCCTTGCAAGCTTTGGCAGCAGCGGCGGCATGGCGTCGGACCGTGGAGAGGTCGACACCTCCCGTGCCTTCCGGTCTGTCAAGGAGGCGGTCGCCGTGTTTGGGGAGCGCATCCTTGTCGGGGAAGCCCAGTTCAGGCCAAATGGTGGTGCGCATGGCGTCCGTCGTGTTGGCAAGGAGGTGAACTCCAGGGTGAATGCTGTCGCCATTGCCGCCTCTGACGTGAAGCCGCCTAACCGGAACGATGGCGTCATGGAAAGCCACTCCAAGCCAAGTGTTGTCACCTGCAATGCCAAGAAAGAGTTGAGTAGTCGCAACAGCAAACCTGCTTCAAGCCTACTGCCGGTGTCCGTGCCAAGGCCGCCGGTCGCAGAAGATGTGCCAATGTACCTGGTTCCCTCCTCGCCGCCATTCTTTGCGTCGTCGCCTTCGCTGGCCAACGACGACGAGGACGACGAGCAAGAGCGCAAGGCGGCCGACCTCATGGTCATGAGCTCCATCAAGAAGCTGGAGGACGAGGCGGCCAGGACGAGGCAAGAGGTGTCGCAGCTCAAGAGGAGGCTGGCCGAGATGGAGCTGTCCATGGCGACCCTGAACGCGAAGCTCCACCGCGCGCTCTCCAAGGTGTCGCACATGGAGGCCGACAAAGCGGCTGCGGCGCGCGCCAGCATCGAGAGAGGCGGCAGCCGCGGCGGCGGGGACATGGCGCTGGCGATCTGGGCCGAGCGCTGCGCCCCCAGCAGGCCGCAGTTGGGCCACCTGCTGAGGCTCGGCGAGGCCGACAGGGAGGCGGTGCTGGTGTCCGGCGGCGGCCGGGCAGCGGCGGCGACGGCGAGGAGGAAGGATGCAGAAGCAGAAGCCGATCATGCCGCTGGTTGTTCCGCTCAATAATGGCGTCCTCTTCTCCAAGAAGAGGAGGATGAAGGACAAGGAGAGCGTGTACATGAAGGAGCTTTACAGCTTGCTTAGGCTGAGTTGATCATGGCTGCCATGCTACATCTGTGGATGTACTTGTGGACAATCATCTGCACTGAAGTTATCTATCTACCAACTAATTTTTAATTGTTTTTATAGTTTGTGTGAGTGGATCGTGGAGTGTGAGACCGCAATTTGTAAAAATTAATGTAAATCTAGTATTAGTGGTTATTTGTAATTCAAATCAAGTACTTATTGGACAATAGTTGCAATGGAGGTACTTATTTATAAATTAATAAATCTTATTGCATGAAATGCACGGCTATGCTATTATAGGGTGTGTCCTCAACTGCCGCTCCCTAGTTTTCAGTTACCCTTGTGTTGAACATTTCCATCTTCCTCTCAGACATGCTCACAAAAACAACTACACCAACAAAGATCAAAACTTTTTGCCTTTTTTGCGATCATCGGCATCCAAAGAATAGGAGACACAAAATCGATTAATCGATGATTTTGTAAAGATCATCTGATCTTGGATGAACAGCGTCCTTGGTCGCGCGCAGTTCATGATCAGGTTCTTGGCATTCCCTGTGATCTGACTGAGCGGTCTCTATCGGATCGGTCCCGATCGAGAGGCCGGGATCGATGGGACCGCCGCAGAGGCAGCAGCCGGACCAGGCGCGGCCGCCGGCGGGGAGCGCGTGCGTGTGGGTGGTGGCGGTGGTTCTGCTCCTCGCCGTGCTGGCCGGCGGCGGGTGCCTGGGGCTCTACGTCACGCTGCCGCCGTCCGAGGTGCCGCAGTGGCTGCCGGCCACCGGGCTCGCGCTCGTCGCGCTCCCGTGGGCGTTCTGGATCACCACGTGCGCGTACCGGTTCTGCTGCTCGTCGGACGCGGCGGCAGCGGCTCCGGCGGTGGCCAATATTGTGGAGCGGCGGTCGTCGTCGAGGGCGGGCGCCGCCGCCGTGGCGCCCATGCCCAGCAGCAAGAGCCTCAAGAGCGCGCGCAGCACGAGGCACGCCAACGGGTCGCCCGCCTCGGGGTCGGGGTCGGGATCCCCGACCGCCAGCAGCGCCGCGCGCCGGGTGCGTTTTGGAGACACCACGGTTCTCGGGGAGGACCACGCCGCGCCGGAGAATGACGACGGCTCGTCGGTGCACTCGAACGAGAGCGAGGCGCCTCTCGCATACAACATGCAATCCTCGTGATGATGTCTTCCGCATCATGTAGGGCAGGTAATCAACAAATAGATCGTTATCAATAAATAAACAGGCACATGTAGAGATTTCTATGTCACACCATGGAATGCAAAAGTTTTCGTTTTCCGTACATAAAAAATCACCAGAGAATTGTGTGCACTTTCCTGGTTTTCTTCCGGCTCTGTTTTGTCTCAGCGTGTCTATTCATGGGATTTGTTTTTATTTTTAACCTTTTTTATTTTGACGGGAATGCTTAATTTCACGCGGCAAAAAGTTTAGCCCCGTCACATCAAATCTTTGGTACTAATTAGGAGTATTAAACATAGATTAATTAATTACAAAACTAATTACACAGATTGGGGCTAATTTACAAGACTAATCTATTAAGTCTAATTAGTCCATGATTTAACAATGTGATATTTGCTAATTATAGATTAATTAGGCTTAATAGATTCGTCTCGCTAATTAGTCTACTCCTGTGTAATTAGTTTTATAATTAGTTTATGTTTACTCCTCTAGTTAGCATTCAAACGTCCGATGTGACATAACTAAACTTTAGCTCTGGATCCGGACACAGCCACCAACTATGTGCATAGATAAACAAGAAAGAAAAACAAAAGGAAGAAACTCACTGGCTGCCACCAGAGACGATGAAGTTTGTCAGTGTTAAGGTTTCGGGGTTGGGTGAGGAGTTCCATAGTTTCTGGGCTTGGTCTTTTTCTGTTGGTGATATTTCGGCTAATTTAATAGTATTTCTGTGAGGGAGAATAAACCGAATAAGCACAAGTCGGCTGGAAAGTAGATGAGTAGAACAGGGTATATAACCAATAGTTCTAAAGAAAAATAATTGGTAAATTCATGAGTTTTTTAAGTGGCTAAAAAAGTGAGCACATTTATTGGACTCCTCCAACAATTTTCAAATTCTCTATCCTAAAATATATGACAATTTTGCATCATGAATCTAAACTATTTGTATTGGTTTACTCTTTATCCACATCCATATGGATACGCACGTATATTTCCGAGCGAGTGAGTCGGGTTTTCCAAGCACGAAAAGGTTGGAGTTGATATAAAGAGTTGTTAGAGAGTTTTTTTCAATCCTTCCAAAAAATCAAGTGAGTTTTGAAAAATCTTGGAGATGCTCTTAGAAGGGGATGTGCATACTGATGGTGGTGGCTTAGCCGAGACAAAGGTAGGGCGAGATGGTGGGAAAAATGGTTGGGTGGTGCTAAATGGCAAGTGTATCAGCCAGAGAAGATGATGGCATCTGTGACAGGCAAGGGTGGCAACGGAGGTGGTGGAGCACCGCTAAAGCCGATAGGCGGCAAGAGGCGGTGGAAGCCCATGGTGGTAGGCGGTAGAGGGGAGTGTTGGATAAAGATGAGAAAGGAAAGAGACAAACAAGTACTAGCTCGAACTTGGACCGGCGAATTACGCTGGTCAAGCCTTCCCCAACGAGGTGGCTTTACCTGTAGCTCCAAGGTCCACATAGGATCGGATACAAAAAAAAAATAGGTGCTCTGCAGTTGTCGTAGTAGTGTGCAGAAGCTATATATGCTTAGGGAGAGAAGGTGGTCCATGTAAAAAAGAAGAGGGAGAGAAATAAAAATGAGGCATGATGAAAGGAAAAAGATCATGTTGAAAACTACAAGTAGTGATAGTTTGTATTGTATAAATAGTAGTCTCAACATTTACTAGTCTATGTGGACCACTTTATTTGTATTGAAACCATCGAGAGTGCTAGCCTCCATTTTTGGTGCCCTGATGGTCCTTTTTAAAACTACTCTTTCTATTACAAAATATCCACACGCCTAGATTTTGAGAGAGCAACTTAATATAAATGGCAAATGACACTACTACCCTAATGAACTATGAAAAGTACATCTTTCGTGCTCCACTGCACATGAAAATTAGAGTGAAATCATTGAAGAGCCTGAAATTAACACAGAGAATAACACCTCTGGAGCCAACTCCACACCCGTAGCCCTGTCTACGGGCACCTCAGGGGCTAGCTCCCCGCCATTAGTCCTATTACTACCATGTACCTGAGGGTTAGGTCCACACTGACAACCCCGACATGGAGGTGGCTCCTAAGGTGGCCATGGACGGGGCTATCTGCGTGGATCTGACCCTTAGGTGTAGGGCAACAAGAGGCTGATGGCAGAGAGCTGACCCCTTAGGTGGGTCGATGTTGAGCTAGCTGTGAAGGATGTTGTTCTCTGTGTTAAATTTACGGTTTGTTTGACTTTTCATGTGGAGAAGCAAAACACGTCAAATGTACTTTTCACGGGGTTCATAACTAGAGGCAGCAGTGTCATTTGCCATGTATACTAAATTGCTCTATCAAAACCTAGAAATGTGAATATTTTTGGACAGTGAGAATATGCAAGTTCTCCACGGAAAGATAAGCTCCCGTCAATTTTTCTTTTGTTTATGGCAACTTTTTTATTTGATCTATCTCAAGGTGGTTCACAGGCCTGTAGCTCCCGGCTACGCTCCGTCATCCCCAAAAGAATGTCATCCTTTGAACTTAGTTACAATTTTTAAACTTTAACTAGATTTATATAAAATATTATAAACATTTATATTTTTAAATAAGTTTATCATGAAAATATATTTCATGATGCATCTTACATATCATAAATATTAATAATTTTCTATATATTTGGTCAAACTTGAGATTTCTTTGACTACTCAAAAAATAAGATTGACATTCTTTTCTGAACAGAGAGAGTAGTCCATATGTAAAACTGGATCTTAGGACTCTATTCCAGTACATATTTTGAAATGCAATAGTGTATTTATTTTAGGACGGAGGGAGCAACATTTTTAGTTGTACTATCATCATGCCTGGCGTGGTAAAGCCACGTTGTCACGCCCTTTCTGTTTTGTAAATGTGTTCCGCCACAAAGCTTAATTATATATGCTTTTACTTTAAACGAAATTACTCTCCTACGCCATCTTGGGTTAATTAATATGATGATTTGATTTGATGGTGCATAGCTTCACAAGAATATTTGATTCTAGTCCGTCTCTCTTGATTGCCATGCATGGCAGCAGGCGCTGCGTACTTCCAGGGTCATTTTTGTTTTGGAGTCTATTCTCATCTGACCAGCTCTTCCGTTCAAATCTGTGGTTTTCTACGTGTGTCTCCTGTGTATGAAAAGTCTCCAATGATCAGTTTACTTTGATGCAATAGTTATCCAAGGATTTTGTCCCTTGCGACATCTACTACTATAGGTTAAGGTGCACAAGTCTTATAAACCGTACTATTTCAGCGAACGAACAGTGTTTTTCTCTCACAACAAATCAACGAATAATACTTTCAACCATGGCTTTTCCGCAAAGTGAACATGGCCTTAGGCAGTGATCCATTAATGCATATTACCTTTTTTGCGATGTTTTAAATTATACGACGCTTTGACTTTTCTAAATTCATAGTTTTTGCTACATATCTAGATATAAGTTATGTCTAAATATTTACTATATATATCAAGAAATACCAAAACATCTTATAATTTGGAACGAAGAAAGTGAATTATGATTGCTTGATGCTAGCGACTAATACATAAGCCGATTGAGCTATTTTGTTGCAGGTTTTGAACCTGTACTCTTTCAAAAATTTTCTAATCTTTGGTCCGATAAAAGCGACAGTGGTATGTTCATGCGAACATTCGGTTCCTGTATTAATCAAATGTGTTTTTACCCCATCGTACTCAAATTTAATTTTGTGTCTTGGGACACTCGCCCTATGAACCTATTTCATCTAATCCAGGTTCTGAAATCCTTTGTGTGCAACAATTTGATCTCATGTGCTTGGTCCAAGTGGCAATTCTCTGATGTCGTGAACATTGAAATCATACCGTGCTAACATGACCCTAAACTAACCTTTCGTTAGAATATAGTTCTATTTAAATGTAGGTCTCCAACCTTCATGTAAGGTACTACTTCCATTCCAAATTGAGTGTCACACCCAATTTTAAGGATAAAATTGAATGCACTAAATTCATGTGTGTCCAGGGATCAGTCACACACATAAGTTGATAAATTACAAAAGTATCATCACAGTGTGTCTTACATCACAATTAATACCATAACATAGTCTTACACAACACAACGGAAAATAAAAAGATAACTCTCTCATAGAAGTTTCAACACAGGGACGGTCAACTGGTTGACCACAAGCCTAATAGTCTTCAGAAAAATCCTCATACTCGTTGACATCTGTTACCCATCCGGGATTTTTATCCAAATATAGAAAGTAAACAAGCGTAAGTACTTCCCGTACTTAACAAGATAACATGTGGTTATGAAAACTCAAAAAGGTTGACGCTGGTTTACTGTAGTTAGCACTTTTAGCGAGTCAAGATTTTATCATCAACTATTATCAAGTTATGCTTAAGCCCCAATTAATCCCACATAATCAGATAGCAGAATCATTTGTATCATATTATCATCATAGAACATCATAAATGAACAACAATAATTAACCATTTATTCCGTGAGTTTTTCGGACCGCTCGTGACCGTGAGCACGGCTGTTATAACAATTTGTAACCCTCTACAGAGGTTGTGCACATTCACCGCGAGTCGTGATTCCCATATGCCCAGGTTAATTACTCCTATATCACTGCCAATATGAGCGTGCAGGGTACACTATGAAGCCATTTTATAGGTTTCTCTAACAAGTTAGGGCCGCTAGGCTTCCTCGGCAGGCAGATGTAGGAACCCCCCTTTCCTATGACACAAATCCTTTCGCGATTATACACATAAGAACAGGGGCAGTCCTATACCCAACGTGGTAAGCCCCTTTTACGCCATAAAGGTAACCTCTAACAAGCTAGAAAAGGTCCTATTACTAAGCTAAAGTCAGAGCCATGTGACCCTCACGGTTGTACTATCAATCCCAGCTTTTGCCGACAGATAAGTCCTTATGGAGGGCCAAGAGCATCATGATCGAAAGTCATTTGCTCCTTCACCCTATAATTCAGTTGTTTAAAAGTCAATTTTACCTTTTCGTTCCATAGAACCATTATTTCATTATGTAGATCATGTATAGTTACTTTGAGCGCTAGCAAACTACCTATATGCATATAACCCATAGGAGAACAAGGAACAGGATAATCAATCACTAGGATGTCCTTATGGGTATTAAAATTAGACACATGCAAATGAGTAATTAATAAATGTGAATAGGCATCAAGGTAGATCCCATGCTATACTTGCCTTGGTTAGTAAACTCCTGCTGGTCCTACTGGTCGTCAAAGAACTCTTGATCTCTAACGTTCTCTTCACTGTCTGAACACGGCCAACACGGCAACATACAATATTTCAGGAACATTCATGCAAAGCAAACAAACCTATTATTAGAACAGTACACCAGCAGTATAGAAAACAAAATAAAATGTTTATGAAAAGAATCTACGTCTCGCTACGATCACGTCAACGTGAAGTTCACGAAAATCGGAGCTAAAACGCGAAAGTTATGAATTAAACGGGATTTCCTATAGCAATTTATTTAATTAAACTTAACCATGAAATTTAAAAGTTGCAAACATGGTTAATAGTGGTACTAACATGTAGAGAACTTTATTACGAATCTAACGCAATTTGAACGGGTCAATTCGGAGCTAAAACGACGATTTTATGAGCAAAACAGTGTAGTGGCATTTCTGTAAATAGAAGGAACTATTTTTGAATTTAAATAAAATTAAATATGGAATTAATCAAAATGGCCGAGGACTGTGGGTTCTATTTGTCCAAACTCGGGGGTCTCTTTAGCAAAATTACCCGCGAAGGGGTATCGGCCTCTCTGGACCATTGATCATGCGATGGACGACAGAGAAAAGAGATGGGGGAGAGAGAAGGAGGCCGACGGCCGGGAACAGTGCTTCCGGCGGCGGGGCACCATGGCCGGAGGCAAGGAGGTCACCGGCGCGCGCGGGTTGGGGTCTACGAGCCACGGTTCAAAGAACCGAGGGCACCGGGGAAGAGAGGGGGTGCACGCGAACTTGCCTAGGCCGAGAAGGCGGCCGGAGGACACAGTTAGCGTGGTGGCGGCCATGGCCGGCGGCGTGAAGCATGTCGGCGCTCGCGGGTAGGGCCCTAGAGGCCACAAAACTCGAAATAAATGGCACGGGAAGAAAGAGGGAAGCAAGGGGGTCTCACCGCGGGAAAAACGGAGGCGGAGGCAGCTCAGGAACGGCTGTCCTCGCGGAAGGGCAGACGGCGGACCTCGGCGCTCTTCGGCGCGGCAGTTGCTCGTGCACGGGCGAGCGTGAAATTGGAGCCGGGAGGCAGCAGGGTGGGCGGCTACGCGTTCAGCTCCCTTTTGTAGAGGCTGGGGCGCGGGGGAGGATGCTCCCACGACCGAAGTGGGCGCGGTGGTGGTTTTGCCTTGACCGGGTGCGGACGCAGGACGCGCGGGAGGTTGGGGATAGCGCTGACGCGTGGGCCTGATCGGGCAGCGGCTGAGGCGCGGGGAAGGGGCGCGGCAGCGGCGGTTGCCAGCCGAGCTGGGCCAGCCCAGGAAGAAAATGGGGAAGGGGGGAAAGGGGGAAGGCGAGCGGGCCGGCGATGTAGGCCGCGCGAGGCTAGGCTGGTGCGGAGGAAAAGGCCAGCGGGACGAAATAAAGAAGGGAGAGGAGAAATGAATTTCCTTTTTTTCTTTTTATTTTCTAGAGTTTTAGCAAACCATTTTCAAATTGATTTTGTATCCAAATTCAAATTTGATCAAAACCAATCATTGCAAAAATAAAGGTGCAGTAGCATGTATGCATCAAAAGGTTACTAACCTTATATTTGATTTTAATTTTCCAAAAATTATTAATTTCCTATATTTGAATGCACACATAATAACATAATTAAATCAAATTTACTTATTTTAAAAGAATAAAATTTTTGGGTGTTACAGCAAGTTATTCTAGACAACTTTTGATACGTAATAAGCTACAGAGTGACTTACAATTTGGAAAGAAGTAACATTTATTTGGACACATACTGTACTTCATATCAAAATCGATCCTCGCAATAATGATTCACCTTTGTGAAGTTATTACTACCCCTATCAAAATGGTGGACTTCTCCTAGTGTTTTTAAGTAGTAATAAAACACTACCACTAGTCATAGCACATGATAATCTTACTAGAAGGCATTTAGTACGGAAAATTTATACTAAATTTTGAATGCTAAAACACTATGAGAAGCCCACCTTACTGGAAGTCTAAAATTCTAGTTGTGTACTATGTAGCTTTGATGAGCAATTTGAAACGATCTAGCACTTGTATTAACCCTTCAATAAAGGAACTCTATTTTATAGGTTTTATACCTCATTAAAGGTAATGAACTTTACTGCCCAAGGCTCACTCTTCACACAATTGGCTTGGCAATTTATTCATTGCAAACTTGCTATTGCGCTACCTTCGCTTCGCTCAGAATTGATGATGCTTTTGATTCATGTGCCAAAGCAAAATTCTTTATTCTATGTGGCACACACACTTGTGTACGGATCAATATGTTTACGTGCTTATTCCAAAAAAAATCTATTTGTGTTTCTATTAAAACCACTAGTACAAAAACAGATTTCTAGAGGTGGTTAAAATAGGTTTTCAGGGGCGGTCGTTTGACAAACCGCTATAATGCCACCGATTATAAAGATAGAGCGTTTATAGCATCAGTCATTTAATCATCCATGGAAAAGCATTTCTAGGGGCCGTTGCAGTAAGCACACCAATCCTGTAAATACATTTTCAGTGGCGGTTGCTGCATTGCAACCGTCCTTGAAAATGTTTTTATCAAGGACGGATGTGGCAATGCAACCGTCTCTGAAAATATATTTGCAAGTGCAGTTCACTGAACCGCCTCTGAAAATTAGTTTCAAACCTTTGCAATTCGAAATTTCCCACCATATTTAAAATCATGTTTTCACACCAAATTTCAGAGCTGGTTGCAATTAATTCAAATTAACTTCATATATACATACTAGTGAACTAGTTAACTAATACACACATGAGCAACAAAGTATTTGTAATACAATTTCAAATACATTACAAACTACAAATTAACATTAATTGTGCTTCTGCCTAAAAATGGAAGGAAGGGATGTTCGTTGCGCGAAGAGACACAAACTTGGGATCTGTGGCATACTCTGAGTCACGATCAAAGAATAAGCCCCCCGGTTTAACAACCTCCCACATCAAGAACTTGCAGAAATCATATTTGAACTTCTTGAATATCATTTGGTCAACTTTACGTGAAGCCAAAAATGACTTATGCTGCACGAAACAAAAGGGGCACAATTAGCTAGATTCATATTAATGAACATATGCATATGATATGGTTCGATAGATCGGCTTACGTCTTCAGGGTAATTGTAGTAATACCCATTGGTTCTCAGCCATTGACATACAAAATAGCCACAAAGCTTGCTTCCGGGAGGCTGTTTCGCGCACTGCAGGTTCAACTTTGATGGACTTGCACTTTGATATTGATCTTGTTCATGGCATATCCATTCTCTATCACCACCACCATTGTTCCTAAGCATATTTCAATATTAGGTAGCAGCCAATTCTTAGTTTTATCATTATGCAAATGTAGGAATGGGATCACCTTATAATCAATGGTTGTATCTGAAGGTGTCATGTCCTTATCAATACCCACACTATAAGAGAGGAGGAAGCACCCCGCCAAGGGGAGTGGTCCCACCTGTCATTGGGGTGGTCACCGAACCACCCTCCTCACTCCACCACCTTCTTGCATGCCTCCATGCAAAGAAACACTACTCATTAATCCATATCTCCACCCTTGATTTAATGATAGTTTGATCTAATGGAGGGGGATGGAGAGCACATGGATCCATGGGCCCACCTCCAATGACTATAAATAGGGGTACCCCTCGCTCTCAATACACACCATAAGGAGCAAGCCTCTCCACTTTCCCAAATGTAGTAGTAGTGTTAGTAATAGTTGGGAGTTAGAGGAGTCTCTTGTTTCCCTATCTAATCTTCAAGGTGGCCTGGTATTGTAGTTGGTTCAAATTATCCATTAGTTGTCTACAAACATTTTAGATTCATATTTTTAATATTATGGTTCTTTGGAACACTATAGTTTTTGGAAAGCTATATTGAAGTTAAAGAAAAAATTGTTGGGAGGCTGAAGAGGAGCAATGAACAATCAGTACCGTATGACGGTCAAACTGTTGAAGCTATTCTTAAGGCTCTATGCGAGGAGGTGAATAGAGTTGTAAACGTGCAAGCTAAGGAAATTATAGCATCGTATGAACACGCTATGGTAGAACAGTGCATAGTGAATGATGTATGTGTTCAATATCAAGAATGAGAACCATGTGATGCAACCTATTTTAGTTGTTGAAATATGTTGTTCTCTTTCTGTATTTTAATCAACTGAAGCAATACATTGACATGCAGGGCATGGCAACCGTTACTATGACAAAGAGAGAGAATGTGTATGTAGTTCCTTCGTCCACAAGAATGCCTATATGTTGTATAGGAGGGAAGTAGAGAAAATTGTGATATATTGGTGATAGAGGTAGAAAGGACTTTTTTTGTTCTTTGATTCAAAAGTACAAAGGAGTTTGTGCTCAGCAGAAGTACTCGTAGTTAGGCTAAAGCTTGGAGCTCGCTGTGACGATTGTGTTACGAGAATCTTTGGCAGTCTAGCATTTTCCACTGGTATTTTTATCCACATGTGAACTCATTTCATGCTCTGATTTGGGTGTTAGTGTTCTAATTTTAGGCATGTTTCTGTTAAAATTGTATGTCTTACCTATCCTCAATGTTAATGTGGTTAATTTTCTTTGTCCATCCTGTCACGGCATGCATCCATGATTGTGTGGAACGCACGGTGGCAATGAAAAGTCTAATTCAGCTTGATTCCTCTGTTCTTGCCATATTGACTTCCCTTCTGTTTGATACTGAAATACATCGGGATTTTTCTTGATGTAAATTGAATAGCTTAATCCAAATCAGAAAAAGATAAGAATAGGAATTGAGACAAATATTAAATAGACCTAGGTAACTCAAAAGAGGGCTAGGGATCCAAATGAGAAAAGACACCCAGTCAATGACCTGAGGCTTCACCGATCACGCATAAATAGAGGAGGAAAAATAGAAAGATTATTACATATACGTCAACATATGGAACGGGGTAGCTGGAAAATAGGAGACAGAAGGAAATTACCAAAGCAGATATCCAGATGTGGTGCATGGATGCAGGACACATAAACATGGTAATGTAATTAGCTGGCAACCTGGCATATGTGACCAGTTATTGGACCGAACAGGTCTAGGACTCTAAGACCTGCAACTTGACTCGACCGATGTAAACCAAACTCAACAAACTCGAAATAAGTAGTACCGATAAAACTAGAAAAAATGTCTATGGGATCATGGAAAATTTACAATCTTTTTGGCTATTTTTCTAGATTATACAAAAATAACAGCAAAAAGAAATTCTCTCACCAATGAACTTATGCTATTTATATCACTTCATTTGGGTATGTGTGTCATGATGTTTCAATGGAGAAGGATAACTTCGGTTTTGACTAGAGTGATGTTCATGACACGACTACAACTTTCCACAGACGTTGCACTCTAGCGATTGATACATCAACTCCAACGGTTGTTCACGATCTTGTGGGGCTTGACCAACCAAACCACTTGTAACATCCTAGATGTTAAAAAGCAATTAAAACTTGATCATAAGCATTATTATGCATAATCACTGAGCATTGTTTCATTAATGCTCTTTATGTTTCAATAGTAGCATGTCCATGTTGCATATGTGATGTTTCATATGTTGCATTGTAGTGTTTCATATGTTGCTTATAATATGTTTCACATGTTGAAATGATATCAATAATAGTGTTTAATGTTCTTCGTGATTTTATATATATGAAATTGATTAAACAATTAAAATTTGGTTCATATAAACTTTGTTGTTTAAAATGTGCTCTTTAACATAGAAGCAAAGTTGGGAAATGTTTTCAAATTAAATATGTTCAAATTTGATCTCAAAGATTGGATTCAATAATTGTTTCTCAAACTTAGCCATTTCTTCCTGTCCATGAAAATAATTATTAAGTTCAATTGTTGGTGATTTATTAAAACAATTTTCATAAATAAAATTGGATCAACCCTTGCTTCATTGCTTGGTGTAATGTTTGATCTATGATAATGTGTAGATAGTTGATGTGTTTGGTTCATGGTTGATCACTAATTAATTGCTCAAAGTTGCTAACCCAAAACTTCTTTTCAAAATCCTAACTTAGTTCTGAATTCAGTTTCATCCTATCTCTGTTCTTCACCCTTGATCTCTCAAATTAGTCAGAATTAGAGGTCAAGCCTATAATCAAAGTTGAAGATCTCCTGTTGATGAACAAGTTTTGTTAAAGGAGATGACCGAGCTGATACACAAAAACGGGAGGACAAGTGAGCTGAAGATGGGGTTTTCAGTCTTCTACAGTATCGCCGGAAGCAGCTGCCACGCAGCAGCGTCCCCGACGGCCACCGCCCATTTTGCCGCCTCTTCGCGCCGCTTCTCGCGCACCCGGCACGCAGCAGCTTGCGTGGAGGAGCTCAAGCAGATTCTGGCAGCCGCGGACGCCTCGCCCACGCCTATAACTGACCGAGCCGCCGGCATCCCCTCTTTTCCCTTTCCCTGCTCGCCGTCGGTGATCTCGACACGCCGGCAAAATTCACCGCGCTCGATCACCCTCTGTCCAATTTCTCGCTCTCCTAGCATAGCCTCGTCCTTTATCATCCGCTCGACCCACTCGTTCCCCCTCTCTCCATCAGAATCACCCGTGAGCGCCGATCTCGACGCGGCGGCTCGCCATGACCGCCGTGAAGCAGCTCTCCGTGGCCAGCCTCCTCCAGAGCTACTCTCGCCATGAAGTTTGCTGTTTCAAACTCCTTGTGCTACCGTGATGCTCATAGTTTCGTCGGTTTTATCTTTTACCCACCGGACGCTCCGAAACGCTGTCCTCGCCGCCGGTCCGCGCCGCCGCAGCCGCCCCCGACGACGGCAGCCGCCTCTGCTCCTTCTCCGCGTCAACCATAAGGTTGTGCGTCACCGAGGTGATATTCTGGTAGTGTATATCATCTCCGTTTTATTGCTACCACGCTGTCATCGCTGGTCCGCCGTCGCGCCGCCGAGCCGCCATAACCACGGCCAAGCTTGCTGCGAAGCCCCGATCGATCAACCAATACCCTGGAGCGACGCGTGAGGTCTTCCAGAGTGCTTATACGCCCTTCCCGTAGCCAGCGAACTCACCGTTGGCAGTCCGCGTCTCGCCGGAGCGTTGCTGGCCGCCATGCTCGCCGTCGAGTGAGCTATAGTGCGGTAGAGGTTCAACTGGTACCCTAGATCGATGCGTATAGTCGCGAGGAGCACGCCTGTGTTCTTCCCGTCGCCGGATACCTCACCAGCGGTGAGACCCGTGCCTTACCCACCGCCCAACCCGCGGTCAAAGACAGGCTGGGTCAGTTTGACCCCGGGCCCCGCACGTCAGCGACTGTGGGTAGAGTAAAGGTGGGTGCAAGAAGTTCTGGTGCAGTTTTTGTTTTATTCTTTTTCAGAAAAAATGTGAATATGTGCTGATCTTGTTTATTTCATAATTAATTCCTGGAGCTTGATAAAATTGTGAAAATTGTTGTGTAGCTCTTTTATCTTGTACTCTACCTAGGCAAAAATATGAAATGGACTATTTAAGTAATTTTTCTATGCTTAAAAATTACCTCTTTTAATTAATAAATATACATTCCATGATTTTTATAAGCTAAACTAATAATCCTTTTATCATGAAACTTTTTTTATGATTTACATGCTTATATCTGCCTTCACAAAAAGTTTGGTAATGTTTTGATAATTCTAAATTAGTTAATTAATTTAAATGTGTTTAAATACCTTTTCCTTGATTAATAAATACTAAAATAAATTAGGAAAATATTTAAATGACTTTGGTGTATTTGAACATTTTTTGTGGACCTTGGACACACTCAAACCCCTATTGTTCCTTGGCAATGTAATTAGTTGCTTGATATGCTTTTGAATCTACTTGTTTATATAATTATTAAAATGGTTTAATGAAATGCTTAATTAATAGATGCATGTATATAAGCCTTGATTGCTCCTTGTATGCAATAGTTGAGTAAGTGGTTATGCTATGTATATGCTTTTCATGTTAATCGTGCTAGTACATGTTAAGTTAATCCTTTTTCATGTTAACAACTAATTAACTTAATAGCTAATTAACTAAAATGCTTTTATAGTTATAACCCTAGTTTTTTTGTGAAGGAAAGTTGTACTCAACTTTCTTAACTTTGTTTATCTTCTGTTATGCACTTATATGTCCTTCATCATGCACTATGGCATGCATTCCATCATGTTAAGCAAAGCATCATTTATTACGTGTAGTGCACGAGAGAGAAGATTCATGTTGATCAAGTTTCGGAGAAGGTGTATCCACCATGGTGGATCTTATGTGGAACTAACCTTCTCTGCAATGCAGGCAAGCCTCAGAGCATAAATTCTTCTCTAGTATTTATAAATCTTTATTTCACTTAAAATCTAGTGAGATGTGCATTAAGTAAATAGGAGTTGGTTGAATAACCGCTGTTGCATGATTACCTTGTTATTCAGGCATTCCTAGTTGTTACCCCAGTAGCATGTGTAGGTTGATATCTCTTATGCTTAGTGATGCTTAGACTACGATAAGAGTCGAGTGGTGAGTTCATCATTCGCTATGATCGTATACTCAAGGAAGGCCCTAAGGTTTAATAATGTATATGAATTTAATTTGAGACCGGGTGGACTCTTTGCTTGCGTCAAGAATGGAGTCTTGACGTAGTGCCCCACCTGTGTCGATTAAGGACCGTACCGTTGAAGACCTATTGTGAGTGGATACTTTACAATACTGGCCACATACTCTGGTAAGCCTGATGCCTCGGCTATTCCATTATGTGAAAAGACAACTGTGCACTGGGTGTGGGAGATGGTGAGAGTAGCGTGTACCCATCCTATGAATCCACCAGGAGTGGCACAGGGAGGTGGAATACTATGCTCTTAGGTAGCGCAGACCGGTTCTCATTTTGGAGGATTCGAGTGAAGGTTGATATATGTAAGTCCGAAATCGAGACCTGCATATGTCGTGTGGTAAGGAAACCCTAGCTAGGCCTAATTGATTCAAATCGTCGTGCTCCTCGGTTATGGAGACTGGATTCTCTACTCTACATGGAAACATAGTTACTTATGGATATGAGATGAAATGAGATGTGATGATTAATGAAGTGATTGATTTAGATCAGGTGTAAACTGGATACGATAATGACTTGCTGCGAAGCTAAAACATTGAAAGTAAGGATCCACTCATAGTATGTTTTTCTACAAAAGTTACTTCTTGCTTCAATCTTTTCTTTAAGCCAGCATGCCCTTGGAGTCTTTTCTTTTGGTCGGGTAAGACTTGTTGAGTACCCTCAAGTACTCAGGGTTTGTTAACCCCTGTTGCAGGTGCTGACTAGTGTTGTTAATCAAGGTCATGTCAGTGGGCTTGACATGATCTAGCTATCTCTTACACCTTAGACGTTTCACCTAAGTCGCTTCCACTAATCTACTCACCATTTGAACTTAAGTGAGGTTTGACTTGAACATGCTTTGTAATCTAATTCTATAAATCTTTCGCACTCTGATGTATGATATTTTTGTACCAAATGTTGTCATATTGTGGTAACTCCATATTGATCATGTATGAGTTGTACAATGTGGATGATTCAGGGTTCCTCAAGGACACCAGATAGACTACCAGAGTTATCTGGTTCTCGTGTGCAGCAGTCAGAGGTCTTTAAGACAATGATAGGTGCACGTGGGCCATATAATTAGGGTGGTTCTACCACACTAGTAGGGTTATTCCTATAAGTAATTGAAGAACAAGAACTAAACTACAAATCTAGATGAAGGTTTAGATCTAATACACACAAAGTTAGGGTTTTGAATCAAGTAGGACGGATGTCTAGCTAGCACATGTGTCTATAAGAAAGTAGAAGGAGCTAAACTTACATCAAAACAAAAACTAATCTATTCTTGATAGGTCTAGACACATATAAGTAGATAGGAGGATGACCAACGACGTGTTGGGATTGTGCTCCAGCCCTAGCTACGGTGTGTCCCTAATGGACCCAACATGATGCACAGGCCATCAGACCAAATTATGGTGACACAACACTGTTGGTTGAAAGGTCTCATTATGAAAACGACGATTGCATCCGAATCTGATAAGATACGAAGATGAGTGTAAATCCATTGGAAAGTAGAGTTGATAACCTTTTCATAGTACTAGAATGTCCCAATTGGAGTCAAGAACCAATGGTGACATTCGCATGGGTAGTTCTGTAGTCTGAAATCCAACTTCCAAAATGTGTCAGATTTGGACTTTCTTTCCTTGTGCCAAAAGTGTCATGATGTTTTTGTTTAGGACATTAGGAACTTAGGATTACTTGGACCTGGTCCACAATCAATTTCATTAACCATCCATGCTTTCAATATGTAATCAACCCTTCTCTTGATCCATGTAACTACTTTTGAAAATGAAAATTTACATACTTCAAAGTGCTGCATCAATTCATCTCTGGTTGCAATGCCAAAGTGGGCAAGTGTCGGTGGGTCCTCGTGCAGTGTGACTGTACCTGTGCTCCCTCTGATAGCATAGGTTGGGGAGATGCGGTAGTGTTATCATGAAGGCTTGAGGTCAAGATTGAGCTCTTGCATCAAGTCTTGGCACCATCTTGTCTTAATCAATTTGACATTTCCTCTCGCATGTCATTATGCATGGTAGGAATTGATGACTTGAAATTTTCATTGTTTTAGGTCAGAGGGGTTAGAACAAATCTCATAGTTAGAAAAATTACATTCATGAAGCATGACCTTTTTTATCATGAACTTGTGGTTCAGTTTAGCCTCCAATTCTCAAGTTCTGTCACGTAGGATTCAACACTCAAACTAACAAATAATATGTGCCATGTTCAGGCAACGTTACATGCCAATGGCATTGCACATTGGAGTGGAGGAAAACTCATTTGTGAGAGTGTCCGAATGATGTTAGTAGTTGCGGCACCATATCTTCATATGGTCATGGTTGTATGCCAATGCAAGGGAGCCTGCTGGTTTTAATGCCTTTGATTGAGCCATTCAATGTTTAAACATGGTGTCACTTTTGGTTTGTGCATGCATATTTGAATTCAAAAACTCTACTACATGATGGGTCACGCGATTGGGGAACACATGACCCGTTGCCCTCCTCACGCTCGCCTCCTCCCCCTGAGCTCCTCCCTTCCTTCCCCTTCCACACCCGTGACCACACCCGCGTCGGAGACAAAGAAGATGATGTCGATGGCTCCATTGACCTTGTCGGTCTCTCCTCCTCTCCTTCCCAACTCTGGTAGGTATAGAAGGAGGTCGGGCGGCTTAGGGGCCCTGGCGGCGGCGATGGCGACTAGGCCAGGAAGGGGTAGAGGCGCCATGGTCGGAGGGTGAGGGGAAGAAGGCAGCCACCATGGGCGCTAGGGTTTGCCAGAGCTCTGGCAAGCTAGGGCTAAAGCGGTGGTTAGCGGCGGGGGCAAGTACGATGAGAGGAGAATGTTGGGTGAGGAATGTAGAGACAGAGGAGCGAGCATGACGTAGAAGATGAACAGGGCCGCGTAATACCTGAGTCCACGATAGGTCACACTTTAACCTTTCCCATATGAATTCATACCAAACATTGATAGTTTACTGATTATTTTTTGCAGGTCCCAATCCCAATTGCCCAAAGAGATTGCTAATGTTAGTTGATGTTGAGTTTTTTGTACTTTCATATAGGTTGTGTTTGTTTTCTTTGACAAAAGTTTAGCCCTGTCACATCGAATCATTGGATACCAATTAGGAGTATTAAACATAGGCTAATTACAAAGCTAATTACAAATATTGAGGCTAATTTGTAAGACAAATCTATTAAGTCCAATTAGTCCATGATTTGACAATGTGATGCTACAGTAAACATTTGCTAATTATGGATTAATTAGGCTTAATAGATTCATCTCGCTAATCAGTATACTCCTGTGCAATTAGTTTTATAATTAGCTCATGTTTAGATCTCCTAATTAGCATCCGAACATCCGATGTGACATGACTAAACTTTAGCCCCTGGATTCAGACACAACCATAATCATATGGTTAGGCTTAGGGTGTTTGGCACGGCTCCTCCCCAAGGGTTACTTGTTCACGGTCGTTAATATCAATCATAAACCATCAACATAACCTGCATATATACTTAATTCCATCACCAAACATAGGTCTAGGGGTTTTAACTAACAAACTCCACGAGTTTTGGTGAATTGGTATTTTTAGTAGGGTTTAATTAGAAAACAACTCAAGAAGATTCTAGAAGACTCTAGAAGGCAAACCACGAAAGAAGAGCACAAGACCATGACATGTCGGGCTAGCTAGCCCCACCTGTAGGTCAGCTAGACCAGTGGTCCCACCTCTCAAGCCCTCCTTCGTATGTCGATTTCCTACCGCCTCTAGGGTTCAATCTCCATCGCTGCTTTAAGTCGATTTGATCCAAGGGCTCAGAATTGATTGTTCCCCCTATATATAGCAGCCCCTACACCTCTCCCAGCGGCCATTCTAAAACTCTAATTCATGTCCTCCTCATCAGGATTAGAGCCAGCTATCAAGAGAAGAATAGTCCTAAATAGGATCTAGTCTTGTACTAGAAATAGAGAGATAGAGTGTGAGGGAAGAGTTTGGAGGAAGTACCGGCCTGTCAGTGCTCTCTCTATGGCTTGTACCTTTGCGGAATCAAGTTCTTCATGAGCTTGCTTCTGAGATTTCTCTAGTAATTGTTGATGACAGTTAACAACCATTATAAACCATCAATATAACATATATAAGGGCATAAATATAATCACCAACGAAGGTCTAGGGGTTTAAAGTAACAAATTCTACGAGTTTTGGTGAATCTATATTTTCTGCAGGATTTATCTAGAAAACCGTCAAGGTGGACCTACATGTCAGAATTAATCGTGCTTATCCACAGTGAAACAGACACTAGAAAACTCTAGAAGACTCGAGAGGACTCCATACCGAGGCAAAGCCCGAGTGGCTGCCACCTATAGGCCACCTGGCCCCTAGGGCCCACTGTTGGCCTCCGCATCACAATGTCAGTTCTCCACTGCCTTCTAGGTTGCATCTACGCCATCTTTTAAGTCGGTTTGATCCAAGGGCTCAGGATTGATGCTTCGGCCTATATATATTAGCCCCAACCACCCCCCTGAGTCATCCCAAATTGATAAGTCATTTGAGAACATAGAAACCCTAATTATCCTCAGAACTCCATCATATTCTAGGGCATAGCTAGTTAGGCTAGGTCTAGAGGGAGGCAAGCAGGTTTTGTTTGGATTCCTGATCGTGTCAAGAGCATGGTTTGGTATAATCTTTGTACCCCTTTCTTTTGTATCTCCATTACTTTTATATGCTAGCTACAATTGTTATGATAATATTAGTATTCATCTTATTTATGTTCTTCATTATAATGTTCATCGTCTACTTTGATTATATACTTAGTATAGCTAGTTTATCAATATGTTTATACATAAGTTCGTATAACACTCGCTCTTGTGTACATGGGGTGAGTGGTCGACATTGTGTAAGCGTGGTGCTTATACGTTGTTTACCTGCTGATACATCCTATATTCTAGGTCATGTGGTAGATCGTGGATATGACACCCCCATTGAGTCCTTTGTAGTCCACTCCCTGAATATAGATGCAAGTAGGGTCCGATTACGAAGGAAGAACAAGCTTTGTTCTTAATCTTCCTTAGTAATATCCCTTATGTGTAGATATAAAGATGACCTTAGCTATGACTACTAGGTGTAATTGTACTAATCAATGCATGCTTTGACTTATAATTAAGAATGACTTAGGAATTATTCCTCTAATATTTTACTTAACCATGCTAATACCATAGAAAGGAGTACTCTGAGTGATTTATCATTAATCCATACTTATCATATACATAATTTATCCTATGACTTACCCCTGTTGTGAGTAGAATATTAGTTATGGTTTATTTCTCCATCAATAGTATAAGTTATCAATACATGTCTATGCCAGATCTTCCCTGTGGTAAAAGTATAAATAACGATACCTGGAATACTCTCGGATAAAGTGCTATAATGATATATTATCTATGCACTTGCAGATTCCTTTCATTTATATATATTCTTTCTAGTCACATGAAATATTAAAGTACTTTTTAGTGTCATTCTAAAAGTGACACTAGGTAGTACCAACAAGCATTTCTGGCACCAACACTAGGGATGACAACCTAGTAAAAGATGCTAAGGAATATAAACAACATAGGGTGACTACTTAAAACAAGTGGCACGTTAATAAATACTAACAAGCATTTTTGGTGCCGTTGCCAGGGAAGATAGCTAGGCAAAGGAAGTATTGATAAACTTATACTCATTGATGTGATCAAGAAAACCATTGACGTCTGCTCAAGTAGGATTACGCTTGTTTTATCTACTTGTGTATCTTATGTAGAATAATGTATGACTGGTTTTGACCTTCCGACAAACTACATTGATGATCCAGAAGCATTACTCAAGAGAACTAAGGCTAAACTCAAGAAAGTTTTAGCTTTAGAGTTGGATGACAACCATATAAGGCGAAGCTTATCACCTGAATTTGAAGCCATGACTAACAGGACTTTGTGTGAATTCTCTGCTCCTACTACAACCAACATTCGTACTGGACCAATAGTCAATATTGGATACAATGGATTCGAGCTCAAGCCAGCCCTCATCAACATGGTGCAAACAAGCTAGTTTTGTGGAAAGGCGCATGAAGATGCGAGTGCACATCTCCAACACTTTCTAGAGATCTGTAGAACTTTCACCATCAAAGGAGTAACCCAAGATGCCATATTACTTCGCCTCATCCCATTCTCACTCTTGGGGAAGGCAAAGTAATGGTTCTACGCCAACAAAGATAGAAATACTACATGGGATAACTGCTGCACTGTCTTCCTAGCAAAGTTCTTTCCCATAGGCAAGACCAATGCTACACGTGGAAGAATCTCAAGCTTTTCAGCAACAACATGATGAATCTGTCCTTGAGGCTTGGGAACGCTTTCAAGATTACATATCAGAATATCCCCATCTTGGGATGGAGAATTAGCTACTCATGCAGACCTTTTACCATAGGTTGACCAATAGTACCCGTGAGACTATGGATACTGCTGTTGGAGGTGCCTTCCTGTCACTCACCATACCAGCCGCAACAGCTCTTGTGGAGAAGATGGCCTCCAACCAAGGTTGGAATGATGAACATCTTCAGACCCGCAAGAGAGGTGGAGGTATGCATCAACTAAAGGAGGTAGACATGCTATCTATCAAGATGGATCTGCTGATGAAGAAGCTCAAAGATCGAGCCAATGAGAAGCAAGAAGTCATGCATATTCATGATTACCGCATGACGTGTGAAGAGTGTGGAAACACTGGACATTTAGGGAGCAACTGCCCTAAAATTCATGCGAATGTGAACTTTATCAACAATACTACTCTTGTCCTCAACAGAATCAAGTATGGAATCAACAATAGAGACCAAACTACTAAGGTAATTACCAAGGTAACTATCAAGGTAATAATTTTAACAATTTTAGTCAACCACCCTTGAGAAAATTAATTGCTGACCAATCTAAACTTATGGAGGAATTATCTAGTAAGGTAGCTACCAATGATAAAATTCTAGAGAACATAAATAATAGAATGGATAGCTTTGCTTCTACCATTAAGAACCAGCATAGCTTTAATAAAATGGTAGAATCACAAATAGCTCAACTGGCAGCTGTTGTTCCTCCGTCCGACAAAGGTAAGATTTCGGGGCAACCAAAATATCTAGAAACTACAAATCTTGTCAATATTCATAATGCAGTGTACTACTGTATACAACCATCGACGGGAAGGTGGATAGATTATACCTTGCTGGAAAAGAAGAGCGATCTAGGAAGACCTGTCATCCCCATCGCCATTAGACCGCACATTTTCCAAGAAGTTGTCTATGACTTTGGAGCAAGTGTCAACATCATGCCTAAGGTAATCTATGATAAAATTAATGGAGATACTTTGTTCTACATAAATATGTGTTTGCAGCTTGCAGATAAGTCACTCTGCTACCCCAAGGGAGTTATTGAAGACGCTATTGTTCGAGTGGGACAATCATATGTTCCCGTAGATTTTGTGGTTTTGGAAACAGGTAGAGACATAAGGGCACCCATTATTTTGGGCCAACCTTTCCTAAGCATCGTAAAAGCCATCATCTATGCAGATAGAGCCAAGATCTGTTTCACAATCAAGGATAAAAAGGAGAAGTTTTCTTTCAAGAATCATATTTTTGCAATCTCCTGGACATCCACAAACACCATACCTGCCCGAAGAGACAACAATGACCAAGAAGAAAAACAACAGAAGGAGGAAGAACAAGGCCAGGCAATCACAAGAAGAGTTAGTCAACATGATCAACACACTCAGATCAGAGTACGACCACCTCGTTGCTAAGAAGGATGATCTAGGTGTACCAATGATCGAGTGTACCATTGGACAAAGAAGCTTCCATAAGACCTTCTGTGACATTGGATCGGGTGTCAACATAATGTTCAAGGTAACGTATGAATATTTATTAAGTGATGAACCTTTGTTTCCTACATATATGCAATTGCAGATGGTGGACCAATAAATCTGATTTTTAGAGGGAATAGCAAAATATGTCATGGTAAGAATACACGATCAGTTTGCCCTTGCCAACTTCATAGTTCTAGACATGGGTGGAGAAGAAGACGATACACCTATCATATTGGGAAGACCGTTCCTCAACACTACCAACATGATCATCTACGTTAGATCTAGACAAGTCCACTTCCAATTCCCTGGAGAAAAGTTATATTGTTATTTCAATAGTTATACCACTTATGAATAGCCGAAAAAGAGCCGCTATAGGAGGATATGTCGATCATCCTAAAACCAAAAGAATCAACTCCCAAAGAATGAATGGGAAGAAGATGAAGAACCTAAGAAACCTACTCTGCCTAAGTCAAGTCCATAGACCAAGTAGGTGTGGAAGGAGAAGGTGACATCACCATTAGAGAAACCATCACAAGATGTGCAACCATCTGGGTCTCCATCGCTGAGACTAGATGATCCACCCAAAGAATAAAGGGTTTTTCTCTAGTAAAGTCCTGTCCGGAGGACTCAAAATTCCAAACCCTCGCCGGGAGATAACATCGGTAGTTATCCATATTTACTTTCTAGCATTGCATGGATTATTTTTCACTTTTAGCATATTTACTCTTCTGCATTTAGTATTGCATTAGTAAAAAGAAAATAAAAATTGCATCATTGCATCATTAAAGCCTAAAGCCCCATGTGAAAATTTTCTCAGTGTCTAAAAGCCCAAGGGAGTATTCACCGTGGTGGCATAAAAAATAAAAATGGCATACATACATATTTCTTGCATGCATATAAAAATGGAAAATCCAAAAAGATATTAGAAAGACATCCTGTTAAAATTCTATCACCAAAAAATCTATCTAAACTTACAAGAACAATGAATCTCTGAATGGCTTACCGCTAACTCCTTATCCTAAATCATGCCACAAGTTTTGGTGTTCTTGTTGGTATTTTACAAGATGACACTTGAGATCAAGAGCAAGTTCACCTGGTTGTCTTCACTCCATCCGAAGTACATCTTCCTGAATCAACTTCTGGATAGATGAGAAGGACATTTGTTGGCGAACCCGCTCTAAGAAGGATCATTCAACTTCAACATTCAACCATGACAAAATCTAGCTTGGGGGAGGAGCATCCCCCATGCATCTAGCTAAGTATTTCTTTCCCTTTTGTTCTATTATTTCTAAGTCATAAAAAGATGCATGACAAACTAAAAGCAAAATAGAAATTTATATTTGTACTAGCTATATATATAATAGTAAGGTGTGATCTTAAAAATGAAAACAAAATAAAAAGTGGGTGTCTAGTTTTCTATTTTTAAGTAACTCTGAGGATAATCTCTTGTAATGGAAATGATGAATAGTTGCTCTATTTTAATTCCTTTTAAGTAACTAGTTTTCAGCCTTGAATTCTCCCGAGTTTGGGATACGACTGTTTGATATAAGAATTTACTCTAAACTTGGAACTCGTGGATAGCATATGCTTGATCTAAGTCTAGGTAATTGACGGATATGATATGAGAAGGTCTAAGCTGTTGTTTATCTTGTTCCAAGTAACACTAAATTTCTAGAGATTTATCTTTAGAAAAATATGAAAATCCTACATGATGAGCTCCTGTATGACAAAGCTTAAATTCCTACCAAAGCCATACATGGTATTTAGATTAGAAAAACTTCAACATATATGTTGCTTGTTTTGCATTGAGTTTAGTTAAGCTTTGTTGACCCTTATGAGAGGTTTGTGATGCTCTTAAAATCAAGATCACGCACACACCACCCAAATATGCACTAACTCCTACACTGGGGGTAAGCACAACAACATGCCATTCCATCTAGATCCACCCAAAAATATTTTACTCCTACATTGGGAGAAAATACAAAAAAATATTCTTGATAGGACATCCACCAAATAAATGCTCCAAGTTCTTGTTACTATCTCTCAAAGGTTTTGTTGCAGAAAAGAGACATGGGGCTATGCAAAAGTTATTCGTTAAAAAAAGAAAAAGAGATGAAAAAATGGACAAGTGTCCAAGATATTTAAAACAATGGGTACTTAGATGCCCACCTGAAAAAAAGAAAAGATGAATAAGATGCCCGCCTGAAACAATGTGTACTTTTGAGGAGTGAAAGCATTGAAGCAACTCTTGATTCATTTACTGAGTTTAGCTTTGCTAAGGGACTAGCAAAGGTTAAGCTTGGGGGAGTTTATTGATGGTAGTTAACAACCATTATAAATCATCAATATAACATATATAAGGGCATAAATATAATCACCAACGAAGATCTAGAGGTTTAAACTAACAAATTCCATGAGTTTTGGTGAATCTATATTTTCTGTAGGATTTATCTAGAAAACCGTCAATGTGGACCTACATGTCGGAATTAACCATGCTTATCCACAGTGAAATGGACACCAGAAGACTCTAGAAGACTCGAGAGGACTCCATATCGAGGCGAAGCCTGAGTGGCTGCCACCTATAGGCCACTTGGCCCCTAGGGCCCACTGTCAGCCTCCGCATCACAATGTCGGTTCTCCACTGCCTCCTAGGTTGCATCTATACCATCCTTTAAGTTGGTTTGATCCAAGGGCTTAGTATTGATGCTCCAGCCTATATATATCAGCCCCTACCACCCCCCTGAGGCATCCCCAATTGATAAGTCATTTGAGAACACAGAAACCCTAATCATCCTTAGAGTTCCACCATATTCTAGGGCATAGCTAGTTAGGCTAGGTCTAGAGGGAGGTAAGCAGGCTTCGCTTGGATTCCTGATCGTGTGAAAAGCATGGTTTGGTATAATATTTGCACCCCCTCTCTTTTGTATCTCCATTACTTTATATGCTAGCTACAATTGTTATGACAATATTAGTATTCATCATATTCATGTTCTTCATTATAATGTTCATCGTCTACTCTGATTATATACTTAGTATAGCTAATTTATCAATATGTTTATGCATAAGTTCGTATAGTACTCGCTCTGGTGTACACGGGGTGAGTGGTCGACATTGTGTAAGCGTGGTGCTTATATGTTGTTTACCTATGAATACACCCTATATTTTGGGTCACATGGTAGATCATGGATGTGACACTCCCATTGAGTCCTTTGTAGTCCACTCCCTGAATATAGGTGCAAGTAGGGTCTAGTTATGAAGGAAGAACAAGCTCTGTTCTTAATCTTCCTTAGTAATATCCCTTATGTGTAGATATAAAGATGACCTTAGCCATGACTACTAGGTGTAATTGCACTAATCAATGTAAGCTTTGACTTATAATTAAGAATGACTTAGAAATTATTTTTCTAATATTCTACTTAACCATGCTAATGTCATAGAAAGGTGTACTATGAGTGATTTATCATTAATCCATGCTTATCATTAATCCATGCTTATCATATACATAATTTATCGTATGACTTACCCCTGTTGTGAGTAGAATATTGATTATGGTTTATTTCTTCATCAATAGTATAAGTTATCAATACATGTTCGTGTCAGACCTTCCCTGTGGTAAAAATATAAATAACGATACCTGGAATACTCTCGGATAAAGTGCTACAATGGTATATTATCTATGCGCTTGCAGATTCATTTCATTTATATATATTCTTTCTAGTTACATGAAATATTAAAGTACTTGTTCGTGTCATTCTAAAAGTGGCACTAGGTAGTACCAACAAGCATTTCTGGCACCAACACTAGTGATGACAACCAAGTAAAAGATGCTAAGGAATGTAAACAACATAGGGTGACTACTTAAAACAAGTGACACGTTAATAAATACCAACAGTAATCAACTTCTAATTCAAGGAAGTCACGTGTTTATATTGTTCTTCAGGTTTATGACTCTTTTTAGTACTTTAATCCTTGTGATTCCTGGGTTAAAGTAGTATTCGTAGCGTAATTATTGTGCTTAGACTCGGTTACTCATAGATGTACCCTATATTCTGGATTGGTGGTAGCTCACGAGGGTAACTCTAATAGCCTCATTGAATCCTCTATAGTCCACCTCCCATTTGTAGGCCTAGCAGGATTTAGTTACTATAGGAAACATACTCTACTTGTGTTTCCCTTAGTAATATCCCCAGAATTGAACAATAGAAGACATAGCTTACTGAAGTTAAAGCCAGAAGACGTTTTAGAGAAACAGCTCTTCTAGGAAAACATTTGGCAGGGCTCCTCTGGAGAAGCCAGAACCAAAGCCGGAGAGGAGCCCTGCCAAACAGGTTGTAGGTACCTTTCACTTCTCCAGTTGATGCGGTAAGTAGTTCAAGTTCGCTTTAACTAGGGGAGAGCCCCTCCAAGTCACGCCACAAACTAACGCATCGCCTTTGGCTAACCCCTGCCCCTCTCCCAAGTTTTCCCTAGCAAAGGCACAGACCGCTGAGTGGACCCCACTATTGCTATCGTGACCAAGCCATCATAGTAGTCAACATGACAAGATGCCCCCCTACACAACTACATAAATACATGTGATCCCCACTCGCAACGCTATTCTTTTGCCGGTCTCTACCAATAGCTCTGGTGTGTGCTTGGCAAGGAAGCCACGATCGAAAGAGTTGGGTGTATGCCGTAAGGAAGCCAATGGACATCCCTTTGTCTTGAGTCTTGACTACTTCGCCCCTCGTAGCTCCCTCAGTCATCTTGCTAGCCACCGATGAGGCGCAATGGAGGTAAGCAAAGTGATTGTGCACGTATGCACGTCGTCTGGGTGCAAAGCTTGTGCTCGTGATCGATCATCAATTACAGTACTACATGTCTACGTACTAATAGTGTACATTGCTTGCCGTGTAGCTCGTTCAGACGATGGCAGCCGCCGGGTGGCAGTAGCACCGGATATTAGTGTTCAGCGACTAGAACTACAACTACCCGCACGTCTCCCACAATCTTAGTGGCACATTTCCCTTGAGTCTACCAATATATTTGTAGTTGGATGGAAGAAGGGGATGAACAAGGAAGAGGGGTGGTTTCAGAGAGCAGTGGGTGAGCCTCGCTTTGGCTTCTCCCGATGTAAGTAATGGTGATATGGGATGATGTTGGAAGTTGGGACATTGCTCAACGGTCACATTGAATTTTGACCGCCGGTCCACCGTTGGTCGTTGGAGGCCGGCGACCATAACAGATATCTCAGTTGGCTTGACATTCAATACGATAGAGAAAAGAAACCCTAATACCATCAACCTAGAGAGCATAGTCTTCCACACAGTTTGGGGGAGGCAAACCGCTACTCACACGGACTATTTAGCGCAAGGTCCCCCAATGCCATTGGTTTCAAACCTTCTCTATGCTTGCCTTCTCACACTCTCAGATACGCACTGCATCTGCACTCTTAGCCACCACAACACCCGAGACTTCTGCCAAGCGTGCATAGATGGAGGAGGAATTGGTGGATGAAGCCGAGCGCGTACTGACAAAGGAATTGTATGATGAAGCCGTACCCGACAATGTTAACGAAGATCCATTGAATCCCTTTAGGGATGGAGACAAGTGGGCATTTATCCTCTTCTAGAAGACTTTCTTTAGGATGAATGATATGCTAACGGAGCTCGGTCTACGCACCGTCAACATGACGAGAAAGTGCCCAATGATGCCTATGCTTTTCACCTACTCGCCCATAACTTGGACAAACTGTCGGGCACCCTGAAGGCGCACTCCAAGGAGGTGGCAACCAACCACCTCGTCGCTGATGAGGTGGTTTGTACCGACAAGAAGGGAGTCTAGTAGACATGTAATTATCTTATATTATGTTAATTATTATGATAGTGAGACTTTGCTTAGCCTAACTGATACACTGCAACCACTCTTCATTTATATAATTTTTGGCACTAGTAACCTCTAAGGGATAATGGGATGTAGAGTGTAGTATATATGTAATACGTTGAATATTGAAAATGAAACATCTAAGTATTATTATGGGTTAGCAATTAGTTAGAATAATATTATTGGCAGTCTTTCTCCAACATTGGTAAAAGTTGTCACTAATTGGACATTCATACTACATTTTAGGCTATCCTACTCCTGCAAGGTCCTAGGCTGTCATACTACATTTTAGGATATGGAGGTATGTGTTTGATCTGCTGCTGCCTGCGTGTTTGGTACTGCTGCTGCCTACATGTTTGATCTGCTGCTCTCTCTGTGTGTTCATATGAATCATATGATTCTTCCTCCAATACAAGGCAGGATCTTTAGTACATATACTGCTACTTGTGTGTTCATATGATTGTTGTTCCTCCTGTACAAGGCTGCACTATTTGAAAAAACCAAGGGTATAATACATCCTGTGAAACTATTAGTTATGGTGCACTCATAAATGTGTATGTTTCTGGCACTACATATTTAGTATTTACACACTGATGGTTATTTTATTATTTATATCAGCATGTATAGGCTATGTTTAATTCATCATCTTATATGTTACCCTCCAGTGCCAGCCTATATACTAAATCTGTATATTGCTTTGAGTTAGGTACTATCAATTTACTTATTTATTTCATTTACAATGGTTTGGGACATTGAACTTTCCTTTTTATGAAATTTGGTTGTTAATTTTAGAGAACCTCTTGGAGTTGATCTTATTGGTTGTCTTTCTCCAACTTTGGAGAAAAGTTGTCGCTAATTGGATATTCATATTGCATTTCAGCCATCCTGCAAGGCCTAGGCAGCGTACCTGTCGACAAGTTAAAAGTGCTCATCGAAGCTATGCTTTGTTCTGAACCTATTAGAGATAAGACTACGAGCTCACTATTAGTGAAATTTGAGCAGTGAGCTTTAGATGTAAGTGAGCTAAGCTTTTGGTTACTAAGTTGTGGTTGTATGACTTTTGGTCACATGAGATAGAGGGTAGGGATGTTGATGGCTTGCGCATGCACAAACTTCATGTCTGCGAGCTTCTAATGTATTTTGTACTTGTATGATTTTGAATCTGTCTAGCCATATATTGGGCTAGCTCATATATGAACGAATCAATGTCAATGTTTTATGCTCATATTAATCAATGTCCTTGTATGGATGGTTAATGTATATTGTATTGAATGTTTGTGCGTTGACAATAGATAATTCAGGATTCATTATGTGATGCTGATTAGGAGCATATATATTGTATCTATGTGAATGCTTCGCGTTGGACTGTCAGTTTATAAAAGTATTTATAGCCTCGAACTATGTGTTGGTATTTATAGCCCCTAAGGCATTAGACTGTCGGTCGCTAAAAATATGTTGGTCGGCATAGGCTATACCGACGCCACTTTCAGCGACTCCAAGCAAGTGTCGGCATAGATCTATACCGACCGATGGTACGTTGCTATTCTAGGGCTGTGGTGTAGTGATTATCATGCATGTCCATTGCTTTATTATCATTTTAGTTATCATATATGTGCGCCCATACCTATAGCAACTCATGGATCTCTTTCTTTCTTCGTTAGTTCAGTTTTGTTGTGGGTCAAACTGCCACCGAGGCGCCGCTAACTGCCGAGCCCAGAGTTGGGGAATAGGCCATGCGATTCTAAGTCTATTCGAAACAGATAGTCCAGATGTATCATAGTATTAGTAGGGACAAAGGATGGCCTGGGATGAGTTCAACAGTGGTTGTATGAAGGGGAACATTGCCACGATAACAAAGCCGTATCATATGACGGTTAATATTTTTTGTCATCATAAACATTAATATTTTTTTGTTAATTCTTGATTGTTCATCAAACTTACATTTAGTTGACTCAAGGAAGTTCGTAGAGTCACCTGCTTTGCTTTGTTGAGTCATGAGTTAATGAAACAAGAAGATTTACTCAGAGTTAATCTCCTTGGCTAGTGTAGCCAAGGCAAATACGACACATGAAAAATAGAGGGAGTAACAAGCATCACAACCATTGAGTTATTAATTATTTTTAAGGCAAAACTATATATAAACGACATAGTAACAAGCATCACAACCACATGAGAAAAATTTTCATTGATAACTTTAGTTAGATTCCACAGTGGTATAATAACAGAGACCTATCGAAGACTATTGGGTGTACAATAACAAACACCTATACTCAACTACGACCTAGCACTGCATAGAAGGCAAATGTATTTGTGCAAGAGAAACTAGAGGAGAGTTCACATACACAAAGCAACACTCCACCAGTGCCATAGCAAGGACTAGACCATGGACCCAGAGAACAAGGACAAGACAGCACATCACAAAACTTCCACTAGTCTCAATGAGGTGCTTTACCTTCCTTGCACCTCTCTCAGTCAAGAAGGAAGCAGAGGAGGCGTGGGGGAGAAGCGCTGCCATCTCTACTACTCTAGAGGAAGGAGGATCGCCAAGGCACCAAAACTGATACGTTGTGAGATTACCAAAGTGTATTCAATACCCTTGGCTTTTCCAAAATAGTGACCCCTTTAATCACAAAACTTCCATTAGCACCTAGATCGAGCAGCCCCCACTATGCCTAGGTGCCGGTAGTACCCAATCTTGAAGGCCTTCTCCCAACATCGCTGCTGCCGACAGAGGAGTTGGAGGAGTACCATGGCGATGAAGAAATAAAGATAGTTGGCTCAAGAGCTTTATTTGTCTATATCTATTCTAAAGGGTTGAAGGAGAAAGAGTGTGTGGTTTGAGCGCATCCAAATCTGGCTTAAATAGGCCAACCTTTAATATGGAGAAGCAAAAAAGAGTAGTTAAAATTCATGATCTACGCATCGTATCACATGTGTAACAGACGTATCAGGGAAGACAAGGTACATGGGTTCCTGGTGGACGTAATGGTGAAGGAACGATGTTAGTAATTGGGATAGTCGCGTTCAATGTTAACCATCGGACCACCAGCGCTCGTTTAGGGCCGGCAGCAATATTGGCTATCTCAGTTGGATTGTGGCGGAGAAAATGAAGTTCAATATAACCGCTGGATTTAACAATCGACTGTCGGTGATAGTGGTTTGTCTCCGCCGGTGTGTCTACATCTATGAAACGGCGGTGAAACTCACCACCGCCGCTCCCTTACCAATCGACGGTGATGATCCCGATGGTGATAACTCAATTTGTAGGAATAAAAATGATTATATATGAGGAATCAATATAGATGTCATTTTGCACTAGCCAATTAGAAATTTGTGCTACAAATGTAACTATGTTTTTCCTAGAAGGATTTCAATATTGGGGTAGCATTGAACCTTCTAACCAATAATATAATTTCTTGACTTCAAATGGAATATAAATTTATTGTGTTATGCATCTATGGAACTAGAAGCATACCCCGCGCGTTGCTACGGGAATTGCGGATTAGTGAATTGCGTGGTATGATGATGTGGACAACAAAATACTTATGTGTCTTGCTGATGTGGACATTACAGTTGAATGTGCTAGTGGATTTTAATTGTATGTGATAGTGCATTGCCTAGTTGCCCGCTTGCATGTTGAGATAAATAGCTAGTAGGGTTTTGCTTAGTGGATTTTAATTGTATGTGAAAGTGCATTGTCTAGTTGGATAGCTTGCACATTGAGATAAATAGCTAGTGGGGTTTTGCTTTATAAGAGTATAAGATAAGATAAGATTCCATGCATTATATATATATATATATATATATATATATATATATATATATATATATATATATATATATATATCATCCAAATTAGTCATGATTTGAGTTTGTATACAGAAGATAGCACCATGCATTCTACATGTATTTCATTCCATTAATAGCATTTTTATAATAAGTACTTGTGTTCTCCTCACTTGTGCTATATAAGATCCACTTGTTGGCTAATATTAAAGGGCTTGTAATATTTGTTTTTTCCTTTGTCCGATGAATGCAAGAGACAGGTATGAGAAATCTTTAGTCAGGGATGTTTTCTGAGAAGTTAAAGAAACATGTGCTAAGAGAAAGGAACTATTGTTAAGAGTTGAGATGGTTAGGAGGGCTTTGCATAGGAAGCTGCCTTAGCAACATATTAATGATAAGTTCATAGGCATGACATGTAAGTTTGATCTCGTATTTATGTTGAGTGTATTGACATAGTTATATGTGTCACAGAACCGACCAATTTATAAGAGCACAAGTACAAAAATAATCGCCGAAACGATCAAATTCTCGAACTTGAGCCCATATAAACCCGGTAGTCAACTGAAATCTCGAAGGATTTCAAACCAACTTGCATACAACCAAGATCATAGTAATTCAACATAACATATCGTACGTTACAACATTTCACAGACGTTCGCAAATAAATTACATCATCACAGAGTCATTGTTATTACAAAACAAGTCTTGTAAAACATGTAGAAGCAAATAGTTTCACTCACACACCCGAGTTCAAATACACATACTGGTTTGCTAATCACAGCCTGCAAAAGCATTCAGATAAGAGAACAGAGATCATGCCCATGATCTAGTCTTCATCACCCGCCAGGTGGAGACAATACTTATAGAATCCCTGATATAGAAGGTCATCTAAAACAAGAGGGAAATAAACCCTGAGTACGAGAATGTACTCAGCTAGACTTATCCGTCGAAAACCAAAACAAATGACACCAAGGATTATGCATAGCGTAATGTAGTGGATCTGGCTGACACTTTCTTTTGCAGAAAAGCATAAGTAATATGATCAACTCTTAACCTAAACTAGCAGTGACTTTTAGCCATTAACCTGTCATCTACATTAGCACCTGTACTAAGCAATCATTTTATTAGGGTGCAAACATTAATAACCATATCAGGTATTTATTGTGGCAACCTCATCATCATCGTCCATTTAACCATAACGTTAAATTAATTGAATCTACATTGCCGCTGCTCAGTCAAGTTCTCACTATCCGAGAGAGACGGCGATTCGAATCAATTCCTATCCAGCTGGAGGGGTATTCCTAAACACAAACCCTGCTTCCCCCGTCAGGGTCACAAACAAGTCACCTTTGGTACGATTTAGGAGTCGCGAGTCCGAACAGATCGGCATTCTTAGAGAATCACTCTGCCAAGGTTGTTCGGGACTCTAACCCACCTTGGACTTATACCAATGGCTCTCCGCACATCCTTACTACCTCCAGAATGCACGCCACTACTCGCGTCCCCGGCTTGAGTTGAGCTACTAGGCTTCACGGTTGGAACGACTTATCCAGCCAGCTAAGTGTTAGGCTGCGTTCAACATGACATAAGGACGTACAACGTATCGGTCCTTAAACAACTCAGACGGAGTCACTATGTTCAAACCTACACAAGACCCCGCCTGGTCTTAATTCATTATTCACATGGTTCTTTTCCACGATAGCAAATATAGCCAACCGTGATCCACCTCATCCTAAAGCTCGTAGGTGACAGGAAATCACCTGACTTCTACCGCACTAAGCATGGCTAAGCATTTAACCCGTCCTGAACTTAAATAGGATTCCAGTGCGATATCTAGACAAGGAAGGATATATAATGCAGCAATTGGTTCCAACCAATTCCTATACTTAATGCATCATCAATGAATAAAAGATACTTAATGTATTTGTGAAAACATGGGAGGCTTAATATGCTCTGGGGCTTGCCTTTCAGGAACGAGTAAGGCTGGTGGTCAGGGCACTCGGGCAATTCCTCCGCGGCGACTGCTTCGTCGGCTTCCTGCACTTCGGGTTCCTCCTCCTAGTTGGCTCCCTCGAACTCCAGCAACGTCACTCCCTCTGGCACACCTATTGCATGAATGCGCAAGATAAATATCATGGATGCACATGAACGAATGTCAGGGATGCTCGGGGAATGCGCACGTTCGCTGTACTTTGCATATTCCAACTTAAGCCCTATTCAAATCACTTTACTTACCAAGTTTATACAACCTAATGTATAATTGCTCATCTTCAGTTAATGACCTAGCACCTGCACCTAAGCATATTCTCAAGTTAGGCTAACCCCTAACAATCAACGGAAACATTGCATCAAGCATACACTCAAGCATTTGTATTTCAGCAAAATGAAGACTATGTAGCGGTACAGTAAACTAGCCATAACTAGAGATTTATAAATCCAATTGACACGAAACAAGCCAATCTGGAAAGCTTATGAAATTGTCTACAATTCATTTTCAGACCTCAAAGCATGATTCAAACCTTTACTAGGTCGAATTCATAAATCAACAGAACTCTGTCCTCACAAGGCAGAGAATAAGCAAAAACTGGAACCTAACTTTAAGCAGCTGTAGTTTCTAAACTACTCGGCCAAATACCCTCAAATTTGTACAGGAGCTAGATATCTAAATTATCTACAACTCTTGTATTCACCACATCCACAGAAAATCAAAATATCATGGGGAACTTTCTAAAGTCCCCCGATCTGTCCAGAGGGACATAATGCAAACGAATAATTAATAACTTATGATGTAAACACACAATTGGACAAAACTTGTCACACATGTCACAAGAACACCAGAAAGTAGGGTGTTCATCACCAAAACATTTCCTCTAATACCTTTCTTAATTTATTTAATTAATTAGAGGAAATAGTAAACATATATGAAAACTACACCATTAAATCTACAAAAATTACAGTAGACACTACATGCCCTAAGTAGACTACCATAAAAATTTCACACCATTTGAGTAAGTATAACAGCCTACACAAAATTGGTAAGGCAGAATGGCTTAAAATGGCATAATTAGGAAACCTTAGTGAAAAGTGTCAAGCAACAGATTTCATATTTTTTCAAGTATCCTTAAGGTACTAATATACTACCTACCAAGTTTTATGGCCATAGGATTCCTAGATAATTTACAAAAATTCACACAAGTATCCACCAATGATAAAAGGAAAATCTATAACTCAAAAACTACACATGCAATGACTCTCAAATTTTAACCAGAGCTTCTACTAAGCAATACTAGCTTACCCACAAAATTTCACAATTTTTGGATCAGAGAAACTAAAGATATGATTTAAACAAGTTTGCATGCATTCAAAAACACTTTTCAAGTTCCTATTTAATTCATCCAAAATTTCTACATAACGTGCTCAAGACATATTTTTCTTAAATACTAGACCTCACTGTGAGTCTAACAAAATTTGAATCACAATATTTGGATCTACACATTTGGAGTTACAAAATTAACAAAACAGCAGTCAAAACTGAAAATTTGAACTATCTTATGAATACAAAGTCACTGATGTGTGGGACCCGGTTGTCAGCCGAACCCACTGGTCAGTGAGACGAAACAGGGGAGGCAGCAACAACGGTGCTGACCATGGTGAAGCTCGCCGATGGTGACTCCTCCGGCGAAATTGACCGCACCGGCGTGCTCCCCAAGGTCCCACACGTCGATTGACCCCCTATGTCTAGGCCCTAGCGGCCCCTAAGCACGTCGGCCATGGCGCATGGTGGCTCGTCCATGGCGCATGGCGGTGCGCGGCCACGTTTCGGCAAGTCCGGACCGGTGTGGTCGGTAACTTCTTCACAGGAGCAACTACACGTGATGGAGAAGACGAGACGAGGGCTAGGGATGGAGGAATGGTGTGGTGGCGCGCTAGCCAAGGTGAGCGCCAACTCCGGCGAAGCTCATCCGTGGCGGGCGGTGGTGGAAACGGCCAGAGGCCATCACCTAAGGACGATTGGCTCAGCTGGAAGGTGGAGAAGGTCGAGAAGAACAATGCAGAGCTACGGTGAAGGCGTAGCGCGCGTTTTTGCAGCGGTGCGTGAGCTCGGCGATGGCGCAGTTGGATTGGCAATGGCGGAGCGGCTTGAGCTCGCTTGCTACGCGGTGGAGGGCGAAGAAAATGAAAAATGGACTGACGAGCTGGTCGGGCAGGTGCGTGGGGGTGTTCATGTCGTGGCCGGCCATGCTAGGACGACCGCGGCGCGTGGCAGCACGGTCAGCTAGCCGGCGACGGGTGGCACCACGCGGCGTTTGTTTTCTGAAATGGTGATCACTGTAGCTTGCCTGAAATGTTGATTTAGTGATCCATCACCCGACTGATAGGCGATGTTTGACAGGGATTAGCTCCTAAACCATGACATATTAGTGGAAGCAATGAATATGAAAGTTTTAGCCCTACCTTCCATCTTCAACTACTATTCAAGGATCATAGTCTAATTCCCCACGAATCAGGAGTTACATCAAGCCAAAGTTGGCTCGATCAAACTGGAAATGTACTTAGGACTTAGAAAAATTTTCAAGTGTTGAATCCACCTTCAATGCTGACTTGTGGGTCCTTTTTGAACATGTTGTGCACATTTTCATGACTTGGCTTCTAAACAAAGTTTGTTCCTTATAAAATTTGCTACAACTTTGTTTTAGGTTGCTCAGACATGCAAACATCCTAAGCCACACTTTTTAAATAGTCAAACAAAAGGGATTAGGGGTCAAAATTGGTCAAACCATGACTTGGGAACCTAATTAGTCAAAGTGATCAACATGAACAATGTCCCAAATGACATTCTAGGTGTAACTAAGTTACTTAAAAGAATTTTTAGCCACACCATACATTGGTCACACAAGAATCAAGGAAGGTATGTACTGAAACAATGCAAAACACATAAATTATTACAATTGTTTCATAGTCATGTTTCACATGTTTCATGATCTTGTTGCATAGTATTAACTAACTTTGTTTCACTAAAGTGAGTGGCACATGTTGCACTTAAGTGTTGCACACTTTTCATTTCATAAAGGAAACAACACACATGAAACATAATGATACGTTGCAATGTTTCAAAGACATGTTTCATGTGATATAAGCTTGTGAATGAATGATGCTCATGTCCATGAAATGCAAGTGCAAATGTGGAAGCTAAACACCTAGGGTGTTACAATATGTTTCTATTTTTTTGTTCCCTCTTGTAAGGAACCGTGACGCCTAAGAGCGGGGGGGTGAATTAGACAACTTAAAATTCTAACTCTAAACTATGGCAACTAATTCCACCTAGTCAAAACCAATGCAAGAAAGTAATCTATCTAGATGTGTAATTACGGTTTTGCTAGGTGTGTTGCTATCTCTACCGCAAAAGAGTTATGCAACCTAGGTTCCAATCCTATCAACTAGCCTATGAAAGTAAAGCAATCAACCAAGGTAGCAATGTGAATGCAGAAGGTAAAGATGAGGTAGAGATGCAAACTCCCGTCGATGGCTCTGGTATTTTTACTGAGGTATCGAGAAGCACTCAAGCTTCCCCCTAGTCCTCGTTGGAGCCCCTCATAAGGAATCCCTCGCAAGGGCTAAGCTTCTAGTCAGGTAACCCCATGGATAGCCCTAGGCCTTCCCCACACGTAAGTGGGTCTCCGGTGTGCCTTTCGGCAAGCCTCTCCCGGACCGCTCCCATCCATCTTCGCTATCAAGCTTTCGGCCAAATCGTCGTGGGCCTTGTTCCCTTTGGTACATGGTGGCGGCCACACCACAAATACGGTTGGTGTGATCTCACAAGACTACATGCCCCTCTGATGTACAATAATGGTACACGCATGCACCGAGTGATAAGAGGTGTGCAAACCTCACTAAACACTAGCCCTAAACCTAGTGCAAGCGCATAAGCGGTGGTCTAATCAACCTAAGCACTTCGTAAAGCACCTACGCTAATCATCTAATGAATCACTAAGCACTATGCAAGTGGAGATCACTAAAATGGTGTATAAACACCCTTGATATGTTTCCTCAGCTCTCCACATCACAAATGGCCAGTTGGGGGTCTATTTATAAGCCACATAGAGAAAGTAGCTGTTGGGGGCGAAACCCAGCTTTTTGCTACTGACCGGACGCTGTTGTTGTCCTGACCGGACATGTCTGGTCGTCCTGATCGTTGAGTGCGCTCGTAGAGATATGACGCACTACCGAGTACGGTCATCATCGACCAGACATATCTGGTCGCAATTTCACCGCTCTAGAACCTCTTTGGACATGATCAGAGGCTGCACTTTGTGCGTCCAGTCATCTAGTGTCACTGCGTCCGGTCCTCACTGAGTTGTTGCCGTGATGATGAATAGTGAAGTATGTGCGTTCAGTCACTGCCTCGCTCAGCGTCCGGTCACTGCTGCTGACACCTGCTGTTGCCAAGAAACTGATCGAACACATCTAGTCCTCATAGGGCCACGTCCAGTCACCTCTGTGGAGCTCGTTTCTTCGCTATCTTGCATCTGACTTGGTTCCTATCTTCATGCTTGGACTTTCCTTGATATCTTATGCTTCTAGGGTCTTGCTTAAGGTGTTGATCATTGGATCATCATGTTGCCTTCATCCAAGTCACGTTTGCACCCTATTGAACTATAAAACAATTACTTGCAAATTCATTAGTCCAATTTGGTTCTGTTGGTCATCAAACTCCAAAATCCAAAGTAAATGGGCCTAGGGTCCATTTTCCTTACAATCTCTCCCCTTTTTGGTGATTGATGACAACACGACCCAAGCAAGCAAATAATAAAAATTTTGGAATTTAAAAACTATTTACTTGCTAGGATGCAATACAAAGGGCAAGGTTATATGATGCTAAAAGATATCACATATAAACATCTTTGGAAACTTATCTTGCCCTTGCAAATGTCCCCATGTGGCATTAAGGGTTTAAGCCTCCCCCTAACTCCATAATCCACTATCCTCCCTTTCTCGGACCATTGCCACTTGTAAAATATTATGATCGGGCTTGCTTTTGGTCCTACAAATTCTCCCCCTTTGGAATTAAATACCAAAAAGGAAGACATTAGTAGTACAATGGAGGGTTAAACTTTGTGAACCTTTGTATGTGGAGTGGAATAGGTCACCAAATTTGACTCTCACATTACATAGACTAAGCTCCCCCTAAATATATGCATACATATGATGAAGAATGTAGTTTATGCATAATTGGCAAATTAATGCTCAAGGGAGTTTAATCTACATAATGCATGGAGAAAGCAAATAAATACCAAAGTGAAATCAACATGATGATATCAATTTAGAAATACCACATGTGGAAACCAATTTGATTTATACCACTTGCAATAGGTGGTGGATATTTCAAGTGTGATGCTTAACTCCGGGGACTCCATTTTCCTTGCAATGAGACTACTACACACATGATAAGCTTGAAAAGGTGTTAGTCTCAAAGCATCCAACTTGTAGAGTAACCTCCCCCTAAATTTGTGCACACAAGTATGGAATACTTGTAGGAGACATGCACATTGATTTTAGAATAAAAAATACCACTTGAAAGATGACATCACATGAATGTGAGAATCATTTTCGAAAGTGATATTCGGGAGAAATTATCTATAATTTGGACTTTGGCACATATTAGATGAACAATTGTAAAACAAGCTATGTGATGTGCTCCTAAACAATTTAAACCATGTAGGTTTGCTCCAGGGTTAAGAGTGAAACTGAGCAAGCCTACCATAAGATATACCTAGTGTATGCAAGATAAAAGATTAAACATGCAAATGCAAACCTAGGCAGGAAAAGGAACTAGATGCCAATTGAAATTGCAAGAAATTAAATCTAGTTACATAACATGGGAAGGGGAATTTGGGTCCATAGTATTCACTAACCCACTTGACAATTACCATGTCCATAATGATGCACCCTTTGAAATGCACCCATACTTTGTCAAGTCTCCAAATTCCCCGAAGTCCATCAGACTTCTCACTTCCCCTTAGGGAACCAAACCTTCTTGGTGCTCTTCATGTTGAAAATGATCTCTTTTGGCACCTAAATGCATTTGGCCCCATTGTTGGCTTGCTTGTTCACCTTGATGGCCACCACCTTGTCATTTTTCTTCTTCTTCAAGAGATAAGGTGTGGAGGCCTTTTTGTCCACCTTGTTGGCGTGGTGTTGGAGAGCTTGATTGTTTCCTTTTTGTTTTTCTCTTTCTTCTTAGCTCCTCCCCCATTCTTCACCTTGCACTCATAGGACTTGTGGCCTTCCTTGTGGTACATGTTACAAACCATGGTTTGTCCTTCATCAAGCTTCTTCACTCCCTTAATGGTGTTATCTTGAAGATGTTGGGCTTGCTCCATTTTGCCTTTTACTTGAGTCAAGTCCTTGGTATGGCGAGCCACTTCTTGCTTGAGTTGCTCATTCTCCATTGCGACCTCTTGTGTGCATGTATCTACAATAACTTTCTCAATACAAACTTGGTTGTGCAAGGATGAGTCTAAACATAAATCATTGCAAGAAGTAGAAGCATCCTTTTTAGTCATGTCAAAGATCAAACTTTTCTTTTTAGGTGCCTTGGTGAGGGTTGTACCAACGACTTCAAGATTAGCAACTTTATTAGTTAGATCATCACAATGTTTGCACATGGTTTCCATTTTAGCAAGCAAACTTTTATAAGCATCATGTGAGCTAGCTAACTTTTCTTTTAATTTTTTATTTTTCTTTACAAGTTGCTCATCATTGATTGTGCATGCATTTATTGTTGCACTAGCCTCAAGTTGCTCAATTTTAGTAGATAGTTCAATATTGAGATTAGCAAATGTCTCATATTATTTAAGCAAGGTTTTATATGCTTCTTGTGAACTATCTAGCTTTTCTTGCAATATTTTTAGCTTCTTTTATTGGCTAGTGCAAGCCTTAGCATATTTAAGATTTTCTTACACAAGTTCATTAAGAGAAGGCATTTCACAATCACTATCACTCTCACTAGAGGATGAGCTTTCATTACCTCGTGCCATAAGGCACACACGAGAAGACCTTGAAGATGAGTACTTGTGGCCTCGCCTGTTGTGATGTTTTCCTTCTTCACTTGAAGAATCAGCCCATGACCTTATTGATGTGAGGGCTTTGTCCTTGCACGCCTTCTTCTTTGTCTTCAGTGTGGGTTTGTTTGGACAAACTTCCACAAAGTGCCCCAACTCGCCGCATCCATAGCATCCTTTCTTTCTTTGCTCATTTCTTTGATTTGTGAAGATGAAATCTTGAATTTGAATGGGCACACCCTTGACATTGAGCCTTTGGATCACCTTCTCCACCTTGTTGATAAGTTTGATTGATTCTTCATTAAGGTCAGAGGTGGAGGTGGAAGGTTGATCATCATCACTTGAATCTTCATCATCTTCATCATCATCATCCTCAACTTCTTCTTCATCTTCACTTGAGGAGCTTGAGCTTGAGCTTGTCTCAACTTGCTTGCCCTTCATCTTCTTTTTCTCACTACATATGAGAGCTTTGCCTTTGCTTGATGACGAGGCTTCTTCTTGACCCATCTTCCATGTCATTTCAAATGACACTATCTTGACAATGACTATGGCCGGGGTCATGGTGCTCAAGTCCTCCATGTTGTGAAGGATGGTGATGATGCTTGCATATTTCTTTTATGGTAGCACAAAGATGATCTTTCTCACGATGTCCGCATCATCTAGCTTTGTTAATCCTATTGAATGGAGCTCATTGATAATTAGATTCAAACGAGAATGCATATCATGAACAAGTTCATCATCATTCATTTTAAAGGAACCATAATTTTATTTATCTAGATAATATTTTTGCTCACGGACATTAGTTGTGCCGTCATGGAGCTCTTGGAGTTTTAACCAAATTTCATGTGCCATATTTAAAGTGAACACTTGGTTAAACACATACATGCTAAAAGATTCAAACAAGCGATTTTCAGCTCTAGCATTGAAACGAATTTCTTTTTCTTCACTCTTTGTGGGTTTATCGGGATTCTTAATGGGTTTCATCCCATCACGAGTGACTCTCCAAACACCCAAATCTACTGCCTCAAGGTGACAAGCCATTCTAGCTTTATAGTAGGGGAAGTTAGTGCAGTCAGAGTGTGGAGGCCTAGAGGTATCCATCACAACCACTCTAAATAGTGTTGGCTCAACGGCGGTAAAGCCAAAGGTCCAAATTGAGCCAACCGGCTTTGATACCACTTGTAAGAGACCATGACACCTAAGAGGGTGGGGGGTGAATTAGGCAACTTAAAATTCTAACTCTAAACTATGGCCTCTAATTCCACCTAGTCAAAACCTATGCAAGAAAGTAATCTATCTAGATGTGCAACTACGGTTTTGCTAGGTGTGTTGCTATCTCTATAGCAAAAGAGTTATGCAACCTAGGTTCCAATCTTATCAACTAGCCTATGAAAGTAAACCAATCAACCAAGGTAGCAATGTGAATGCGGAAGGTAAAGATGAGGTAGATATGCAAACTCCTGTCGACGACTCCTATATTTTTACTGAGGTATCGAGAAGCACTCAAGCTTTCCCCTAGTCTTTGTTGGAGCCCCTCACAAGGAATCCCTCTCAAGGGCCAAGCTCCTGATTGGGTAACTCCGTGGATAGCCTCGGGCCTTCCTCACGCGCAAGTGGATCTTTGGTGTGCCTTCTAGCAAGCCTCTCCTAGACTGCTCTCCGCCGTCTTTGCTATCAAGTTTCTGACCGAATCGCCGTGGGCCTTGTTCCCTCCAGTACACGATGGCGGTCACACCATAAATATAGTTGGTGTGATCTAGCAAGACTACAAGCCCCTCCGATGTACAATAATGGTGCACGCAAGCACCGAGTGATAAGGGGTGTGCAAACCTCACTAAACACTAGGCCTAAATCTAGAGCAAGCGCATAAGCGGTGGTCTAATCAACCAAAGCACTTCGCAAAGCACCTACGCTAATCACCTAATGAATCACTAAGCACTATGCAAGTGGAGATCACTAAAATGGTGGATCAACACCCTTGGTATGTTTCCTCAACTCTCCACATCACAAATGGCCGGTTGGGGGTCTATTTATAAGCCACATAGAGAAAGTAGCTGTTGGGGGCGAAACCCAGCTTTCTGCTACTAACCGGATGCTGCTGTCGTCCTGACCGGACGCGTCTGGTCGTCCCGATCGTTGAACACGCGCGTAGAGATCGGACGCACTGCCAAGTCTGGTCATCATCGACCGGACATGTCCGGTCGCAATTACGCTGCTCTAGAACCTCTCTGGACATTATCGGACGCTGCACTTTGTGCATCTAGTCATCTAGTGTCGTTGCGTTCGGTCCTCACTGAGTTGTTGCCATGATGATGAACATTGAAGTCCATGCATCCGGTCATTGCCTCGCTCAGCGTCCAGTCACTGCTGATGATGCCTGCTGTTGCCGAGCAACTGATCAGACACGTCCGGTCCTTATAGGGTTGCGTCTAGTCACCTCTGTGGAGCTCATTTCTTCGCGATCTTGCGTCCGACTTGATTCCTATCTTCATGCTTGGACTTTGCTTGATATCTTGGATCCTCTCTTGTGCTTCTAGGGTCTTGCTTAAGGTGTTGATCATCGGATCATCATGTCGCCTTCATCCAGGTCATGTTTGCACCCTATTGAACTACAAAACAATTACTTGCAAATTCATTAGTCCAATTTGGTTGTGTTAGTCATCAAACATCAAAATCCAAAGTAAATGGGCCTAGGGTCCATTTTCCTTACACCTCTGCTGCATGATCTTACTCTTGACATTTCTTCTGCTATTTTATCTATTTTAATCCTCTTTCATACTCACAAATTTTATCTAGTACCTCACTGTCCATTCTACAAAGCTAATCCATTAGTTATCCTTTTGTGATCTCTCAACATTCTCTAAAATCCCTAATTATTAATTTGTTTTTTGGTGTGCCAACTACATGGCCAGTTATAAATGATAAAATAGTAGAGTGCTAAATTTTATCACATCGATAACCTAAACCTCGAGTGTGCCATGCCGGCTAGCTACAAGTCATGCAACCATGACAAAATATTTTCTTGATATGAGGTTAATATAATTTTACTAATAATTGGATTCTTGGAAGGTTTCTGATTAAATTCTATTGGCATCGCCCATGACAAGAGGCAGTGTTAGATAAAAAGCCCTAGAGCTTTGATAACATGTTACTAACAAAGGGAGACTGAACTGGATGATTGTATTGAGGCCCAAAGGGATATATATATATATATATATAGAGTACATGGGAGACACAAGACTAACCCTAGACACAGGAGGTTACAATAATACCCTTGACTAATATACCTTAACACTTTTCATGTCATATAAATGTCATGTGTTGGATAACATAAATATTCATATTGTTAAATATATACCAGAGTCTAGTGCTTGTAATGGGCTGTGTTGGCTTTAAGTTGTTGTATATCATGTTTATGGTGTTTATTGACTATATGTATCTGGGCTTTGATTGTATATTTGTTTTTATGCATGCACAACCTATAGGTTTGTCATTCTCAAAGCTAAATCCTTCATATTTGTTATTGTTGAATCATTTAGTGTGTCATAAATACATTTTTCTTTTTCGTGGGCAAGGTCTTACACAAATGTTTCTGGCATGTTCGTTATATGCTGGAATATGCAAAGTATGTTGTGTACTTTAGTTGAAATAGTTAACAAAATTTTGATGATCCTTAAATCTAACCATTCATTTTAATGTGAATTTGCTTTGTTGTGCTTGTACAGTGGTAATTTGGATTCTTTAATTTGTTAACTAACTTTATAACCACCTTAGAGCATCACTTAAGCAATTTGAGGAACTAGTGATAAACTAGTTGTAACATGACTTTCTATCACGAGGCTATAACACCCCTGGTGCCACAAAAAGCCAAGGATGTCACTAAACGCCCCTTCCCTCAAGCTGGAATACAAAACTCAGTGGCAAACATGATAAACAAAGTAGAACGCAGAGGCAACAACTATAAAACCATGATTAAGAAAGGTTCCATCTCAGTTAATATTATTAAACCATGAGGGGTCATCATGACTGATAAGCTAAGTTATTTACAACAAGCCAAAAGTATTATTATGTCACTAAAGTGTGGCAAAGTAGTGATGAAGTGCAACTAATCTCATCCCTTCAAGCAAAGCATCAAGTACCTGGATTGAGTAGTGCAAGGGTGAGATGAAACATCTCAACAAACAAATTTATTTTTGACAAGCTATTTAGACCACAAGTTGAATTAAACAACGATTTAACATAGAGTTCCACTTATAGAATAAACAAGATATAATATCAATTTAAATTTAGTGGCTTCCAATTTTAGAACATAGCCATATGATAGAACTTCATAACAAGAAGGAAATATCACTTCAATATACTCATGAATGCAATGCAAAATGACTCCTGCCTGCACACCCAACAAAGTATGGAGCTACATCCCATGATGTTGTATCGATACAATCGTGACCATAGGTAACGACAAAACTTCCAATGCACATGAATGATGTAATGCACATGGTACATTGCAATAAAAACCACATAAACCACCAATGATACTTCAACTTTGTCTTCAAGGATATGGATTAACACATATGCCAAGATGGAATAATAGCAACACCATATATAGATAATCAAGACATCCATGAAATAATATTGAATAGACAAAGATCACAAATTTTGGTTATTTGTAGTATGATATTATTATAAACATTATGGTGTTGGTGATGAAAAATAACAAGTCAAAATGGTAGCAAACTACTGCTACATTCAGTTGCCTCCGACCAAGAAGAAAATGTACTAGGCATGTTTTGAAGCACTACAACCTAGTTTAGAACAATGAACCTAGTAAAAATACTCCAAATATCACTCATAAACAATATATGAAGCGTTTCTACATTAAAACCAACAATGGACGAAAACAGACCCACTTGATCCCAATAAAATAGTAGCAGCGCTGTTTGTGTTTTTTGTATCTTTGAAACCATAATAGCGATGATAGAAAACAAATACTCCACAAGCATCTATATAGAACAAGCTACAGCTTCAGTATTCAAACAAAGTACAAATTTCACCAATTGCTATTTTTAAAACAACCTATGTCGTTAATAGGAGCAACATTTTTAAAACAAAAACCATATCTCCTAAACCATTCAACCAAAAACAGAGTTTAAATACTCGATGCAAAAATCATACAAAGTACTACAAAAAACTCCACAGCGCACTGGACCAAATTGGCCTTGAAGAACTCCTAAACTAACACCCAAAACTGAAGGTCAAAACCAAAACTATAATGTGATAGTAAACAAGACAACCAATTTAAAACATTCATAACTAGATATATACTGAGTCAAAAATTATAAACATTACTAATCTGAATGGCTTAACAGAAAACTATACAACTTTCTTGTTATAACTTTTCGAGTTTGAAGAGCCTAGGATACACAAAACAAGACTGCAAAACAACTAAACTTTTCTGATGACTGAACAACAACAGAGCACTAAAATAATCATATCTCAAGATATAATGATCCAAAGTTTATGATCTTTAATAATATGGAAATATTATGAAATTACCTACAACATTCACATAGATTATTTCATGAGATTACGGACCTAAGATACCGTAAAATAGAATGCATCGAATATTGTCCAGAATTCTGACAGACAAAAGCATCATCAAACAACGATCATATCTCCCAAACCATAAGGGATATAAATGTGATCTCTATGCCAAAAGAAAGATATTGAAGTCTACTACCTGAGTATAATTTTCTATGATTTTTTGATACATAAAAGCAGCTGTAACCAGCAACCAAATCACGACTGCGTAATCTGGAAAAATAGCATGGCCTAATTACGAGATTAGAACCCTAACCCGTCAACTAATCCAACGAATTCCCCAAACCGAAGCACAGATTCTGCATCAAAACAGTGGGGAAAAACGAGATCTTACCCTAAACAACATGTACCACGAGGATCCATAACGTCGTTTCCCCTTCTTCCTTGCTGATGTTTGAACTTTGAAACAAACATATATTACTATAAAATGCTGTGCGTGCAGAAAGGCCTCTCTACAAATCATAATCGTCATGGTCACTGTGGTCACGCAAATCTGATAGTAGCCTCCAATTCAAAATATTTGATTCCGCTGATTTTGCAGAGAACATCTTGGATTTCAACACAGTAATGTCTCCATCCAATGAATTCTGCAAACTAGCCAATGCATTCACTGATCACTGCTTCATCACGAAGGTCTTTTGGAAGTTCATCCTTTCTCACAGATAAGACATCAGCAATGGTATTCATCATATGCCTTGCTAGATTTCTCAACCTAGCAAGGTTTCCTACACCATGCATTGTCCAGTCAAGTAGAGCCTTCTTTACAGCCTTGTCAACATCTTCTTTCAGTTTGTCCTCCAATGTTTTGGAGAAAGATGAGAACACTTCTTCGTTAGTACTACCAGTACATCTAGCACTCACATTAACCACATAGTCCTTGTCAACATCAAATGTGAGTTCAACATCAACACAACCATGATATTATGCTAAACCATAACATTCTCCCCCAAAAATACTTTAACAAGCTTTCGTTCTCCGTAAGCAACCCAAGCAGGAACCTTTACTGTCTGTTTCGTTGGGATAGTGTTGTATCTTGGAACCACTTTGCTAAAATGATAGATAGAGGAATCATATCATCAGTAATCTCGTGTTTGTCATGTACAACGAGGGCAGCTTGAATTACATATCCCATAACAACAGCTTCTTCACGGTTCACCTTCAAGTTCAGATTTTGACCGAAGACTTCACAGATGATTCTCTGTATCTTGGGAACTCTAGTCATCCCGCCAACCAATATTATTTCCTTGATATTTTTGCTAGATATCTTAGCATCTTCCAATGTATTCTGACACTTGCCTTTAATTTGTCCTATCAAGCCATCAATCAAATTCTCGAACTCCAGGCGAGAAATAGTAATGTCAAGATCAATAGGAGCTTGAGCAGATGCACTGAAGGCCAGGACTGAAACTGTAACTTCATATTTGCTTGACAATTCCACCTTAGCTTGCTCCACCGTCGCCGCAAGCATTGTCATAGCACATCTATCTCGATGAGTGTCAACCGAATTGTGAGAGTATTAACCCCTATACCCTGACGGCTAGGCTTGGGCCAGCCCGGACCAGGGGGTCTGGCCCATTAGAAGACGAAGTGCGGCCTGGCCAATCTGCTCGGAGTTCCGCGCAAGGAATCAAGGCAGGCCTGGAGATCAAGCAAGATCCTGGTCAGTTAGAATAGGAATCCTTATCCGGCCACCTATGGCAATTGTAACTGGTTAGGATTAGTTTCCAGATCTGTAACTCTACCCCCTAGACTATATAAGGCGGGCAGGAGACCCCTCTCAAAAACATCTCTCATTGACATACAGCAATACAATCAGACGCATGACGTAGGTATTAGGCCTTCACGGTAGCCGAACCTGGATAAAACCTCATGTCTGTCTTGCGTCACCATCTTGTTTGTAGCTTACGCATCTGTCTGCCGACAATCTACTACCTTGGGCATACCCCTAGGTAGACTGCCGACCATATTTCGTCGATAGTGGCGCGCCAGGTAGGGGGTGTGCGTACTGCTCCCCAGAAGAACAAGATGGTCATCATCCCTGGTTCCATGGCTACGCCGAATGGCCTCACGTTCACCATCGGCCAGATCACCTAGACCACTGGCTCCGACAACTTCATCGCCATGACCACGGAGGAGGCGTGGATTCAATCTGCATCGACCACTGCTTCACCTGCATTAGCTACGGCTCCGACCACAGTGGATCTGGCTCCGGCCACACCAGCATCATCTTCAGCCACGCCGATAACCCATCGTCCGCTTCCTCGCTACAAAGGGAGGTAGATCAACAACACCGACCTGCTCGACTCCATCGATCGGGTCAGCACCAAGCTTGCTGAAACCCTAGCTCTGGTAAGTTCGATTCAAAATCAACCTAATGAGCAGGTAACCACTACCCACAATAGATCTACCCGACCAGCTTGGGCCAGTCGTCCTGCATGACTCGGCACGGATCTTGTGGTCACGTCTACTCCTAAAGGGCGCTCCGTTCATCACCGACCAGCCCCCGCGACGGGTCTTCAGCTCTTCGAGTGCGAAGCCTTGATGGAGAACTACCAGGCTTAGCCCTACGGCCTACACAACTTCATCAACATGGTCTGGATTGAGGAGTATCAAGAAGGATCGGTCCACACAGTTCAAGAGGGCGGCTCAAGCTCCTCGTTCGGCATCGCATCTAATGGCTCCATCCACACCGAGCTCCAGCATCATGACAATGAAGGCGTTGAATACGATCTGGATATCCCAGACCATGCCCCGAGGTTCCCATGATTCCCATCCTTCCCACCAAGGCGAGGAGGCTTGATCAATGTCGTCAGCAATGACAAACCACCGGCGGTTGGCGAAATAGAACAAGACAGTCTAGCACGCGAAGCACGCAATATTGATCGATTTAATCACAGACAAGCCGAAGCCAAGGCGGAAGAGGAGGCACGACACATAAGGTTCTAGCCACGTGACCTCAATAATGCCTTTGATAGGGTAGGGGAAAAGCAGGTTTTCAGGACTCCAAGTGCCAACGTCGCTGTTGCTATGGCAACAATGCAACGACTACCCAATACCCCGGAAACCCAGGCAATCCATGATGATATACAAGCCTATCTGACGGTTGTTATGGCCCAAACCACAGAGATTGCAAACCAAGCTCGGGCTTCGTCTGCCTCAGTCGAATCAACCCACAGTCGCCAGTACTCAAGTTGCCCACAGTCACCCAACCAACATGGCTCACGCAACAACGACCCATCAGACAACCGTCAAGGCAGAAACGGTGGTCATGATGGTGGTTGGGATGACAACCGCCGCAACAACAAGGACGATAATCGATGAGACAACCGCGACAATCGCCGTGGTAACCACGGTCGTAGGGTCAACTAGGATGGCAATTGGGATCACCGTGATGGCAATAACGATCTTCGAAATTCCCTCAGAGAACACAATCTGCGCGATCGCATTAACCAAAGAGCCAACGATCGTGCATCCCATGAAAGCTATCGCCGTATGGAATATGATACTACCCATGGCCCTTTGGGTTTGAAGCAGTTTACATCTCATCTTCGCCAAGTCATATGGCCCAAAAACTTCAAGCTCAAAAAACTCTAGAAGTACGACGGCAAGGAGAACCCCGAGTTATGGGTCATGCTCTACGAAACCATGTGTAGATCAACCATGTCTAACGAGCATGTCATGTCTAATTACTTCCCAGTCGCTGTTGGCCATGCGGGCCACCAATGGCTGGTCAGCTTGTCGGCGAACTACTTTGATTCTTTACAAGAGCTCAAGCAAGCATTCATCAACAACTTCATTGCTACTTGCGAACAACCTGCCAACAAATATGATCTGCAGTGGATTCGAGATCACAAAGATGAGCCACTGCGCGAGTACGTCCGATGCTTCTTGGAGATGCGCATCAAGGTCCCGTCAATCTCCGACAATGAGGCAATCGAAGCTTTCATCACTGGTCTCTGCTTCCACAATGCCCTAAGAGACAAGCTCCTCTGCAAAAGACCTGAATCGATCACAGCGCTCCTAGCCACTACTAAAAAATATGCGGATGCCGATGATGCTAAAAAGATAATCATCGAAGAAGCAGCAAGGGTTCCACGCTCCGACCACCTCCCACACCACGACGACTACCACGACAACCGTGGTCGAAATGAAAATTTTGATCGTCGCAACTAGCGCAATGATTCCTGCGACCTCCGCGACCAGCGTAATCAGCGGCGTAATTGTCGTGACGATTACAGGGGCAAACATGCTCGGGAAGATGACGGCGAAGTCAACATCGTTAAGAAAGGTGGCGGATGTCGCAACTACAAAGAAGACTATGCCAAAGCATTGAAAGGACCCTGCCAGCTCCATCCCAAGTCAAACCATACCATGGAGAATTGTCGTGTTCTCAAATCTATCTACACGCGCCAACAGGCTCTGGATACATCTAATAAGCCTAACGACGCAGGGGAGCAGCGTAACGAGGACAACGATGATGAAGACGCAGATCCTCGTCACAAGTACATCAAGCCAACTAACCACGTCCACACCATCATTGGGGGCAGAGTGTCCATCGAGACCAAGCGAGAGCGCAAGCTGCTCGCCCGTGCTTGCTTGAACGTGGCCAATGCCGACAACCTCATCACTGATCCACGGGTCCCTCCTTGGTCTCACTATGAGATCTCCTTCAGCAGAAAGGACCAATGGGCTGCAATACCTAAGCCAGGGCATTTTCCTCTAGTTCTTGATCCTTGTATCAACAAGGTTCAGTTCGATAGAGTGCTGATTGATGGCGGCAGTTCCATCGATATACTGTTTAAGAACAGTTTGCCAGCCCTAAAGATAACCCAGGATGATTTCAAGCCATACGAGGCACAATTCTAGGGTGTTCTTCCTGGACAGAGCTCTACACCTCTCGGGTAGATCATGCTACCTATGCAATTTGGTACTCCAGACCACTTCCGCACCGACTACGTCAACTTCGTGGTCGCCGACTTCGAAGGCACCTACCATGCTATCCTTGGTCGACCAGCGCTCACCAAGTTCATGGCCATACCTCACTATAGGTTTTTGGTGCTCAAGATGCCTACTGAGAAGGGGGTTCTAACTCTCAGGGGCAACATATACGCAGCTTACACCTGTGAGGATGATAGCTTCAAAATAGCAGAGGCTCACGGCCTCTCTATTCGCATGGCTGAGACCATGTTCGATGCCAAGAAGACCCCAGCCGATCACCTGGAGATCCCAGAGCTCAAGGCCCCACGCAAGAACATCAAGTCCAAAGAGCACAAAGAGATCTAGCTAGTCGACGGCGATCCCAGCAAAACGGCCCTTATCGGGGCCAACCTGGATCCTAAATAGGAAGATGCGCTCGTCAGGTTCCTGAGAAGCAATGTGAGTGTGTTCGCATGGAAACCCACCGACATGCCCGGTGTACCTCGGAACTTGATCGAGCACTCCTTAAATGTCGATGGCAAGGCCAGACCCATCAAGCAGAAGCTACGATGGTTCGCTCGTGACAAAAAGGAGGCTATTAGGGTAGAAGTTACATGGCTTTTAGCAGCCGGATTTATCAAAGAAGTGTATCATCTGGAGTGGTTAGCCAACCCAGTTCTTGTACGCAAAAATAATAAGGAATGGAGAATGTGCGTTGATTACACTGATCTCAACAAACACTGCCCTAAAGACCCCTTCGGCTTACCTCACATAGACGAGGTCGTAGATTCAACTGCCGGTTGTGAGCTGCTTTCCTTTCTTGATTGCTACTCTGGTTATCACCAGATTGCTCTAAAAAAGGACAACCAGATCAAGACATCCTTCATCATGCCTTTCGGCGCCTACTGCTACACGACCATGTCGTTTAGGCTCAAGAACGCTGGGGCTACCTACCAACGCGCCATACAGGCCTGCCTCAAAGACGAGATAAAAGACGACCTCGTCGAGGCTTATGTTGATGATGTAGTTGTCAAAACCAAGGAAGCATATACCCTTGTCAACAACCTAGAGCATACCTTTGCAGCCCTTAACACATTCCAGTGGAAATTAAACCCAAAGAAGTGCATCTTTGGTGTTCCATCCGGTATACTGCTTGGCAACATCGTCAGTCACGACGGCATATGCCCTAACCCAAAGAAAGTAAAAGCTGTCTTGGACATGAAGCCGCCCAAAAAGGTGAAGGATGTTTAGAAGCTTACCGGATGCATGGCTGCCCTTAGTCATTTCGTATCAAAATTAGGCGAAAAAGGACTACCGTTTTTCTAGCTGCTCAAAGCATCTGAGAAGTTTGAGTGGTCAGAGGAAGCAGACGCTGCCTTTACACAGCTGAAACAATTCCTTACATCACCTTCAGTCCTCACTGCTCCCAGAGAAGACGAAACCCTCCTGCTTTACATCATGGCAACTAATCGAGTGGTCTCCACTGCTATGGTGGTCGAGCATGATGAGCCCGGCCATGTCTACAAGGTACAATGACCAATTTATTTCATCAGTGAGGTGCTCAATGAATCCAAGACCAGGTACCCACAGATTCAGAAACTAATCTACACCATACTAATTACATCCCAAAAGTTGAAACACTACTTCGATGGATATAGTGTGGTGGTCATGACCGAGTACCCTCTGGGAGACATCATTCGCAACAAGGATGTGAACGGGTGCATCGTCAAGTGGGCAATGGAGCTATGCCCCTTCTCCTTGGAATTTGCAAGCCATACTACAATCAAGTCTTAGGCACTTGTCGATTTCATCGTCGAGTGGATAGACTTAAGTACACCTGCCTCTCAGGGGCCCACTGAGTATTGGAAGATGTACTTCAATGGCTCTCTCAACATCGATGGAGTGAGGGCAGGAGTCCTTTTCGTATCACCATCCAAGGAGCAGCTCTGATATGTCCTCAGGATTCATTTCCCAGCATCTAATAACGCCGCCGAGTACGAAGCATGCCTATACGGTCTACGCATCACAGTCAAACTCGGTGTCAAGCGTCTCTATGTCTACGGAGACTCAGCTCTGGTCATCAACCAACTCAATAAGGACTAGGATACGACCAGCGAAAAGATGGACGCATACTGCAAATCGATCAGAAAGCTGGAAGGCAAGTTCTATGGCATCGAGTACACACATGTGGTCCGGGACAAAAATCAAGCAGCAGATGTGCTGTCAAAGTTAGGATCATCCTGAGCCAAAGTCCCACATGGCGTATTTGTACAAGACCTGCTCACGCCCTCCATCAAAGAAGAAGATCCTGCAGTCGACAAGCCTCCAGACCAGCTATTGGTGGCTATGGTTCTGACATCAAACACCACCAAACCACCTCCGACCACTAAGGAGCCTGACTAGAGAGTACCTTTCATCAAGTACCTGATAGATGGTAGCGGTTACACTGATCGGACAGAAAACGAATGTCTGATGCGTCACAGTAAGCAGTATCTGCTCGTCGATGGCAAATTGTGGCGCAAGAACGTGAAGGAGGAAATCTTGATGAAGTGTATAACCCAGGAGGACGGTGAACATCTCCAAGACAAAATCCACTCTGGCTCCTGCGGCAACCATGCGGCCTCGAGAACGCTGGTTGGCAAGGCTTTCTGAGTAGGGTTCTATTGGCCATCAGCTGTAGCCGATACAGAGAAGCTAGTCCACCACTGTAAAGGTTGTTAGTTCTTCGCCAAGAGAATCCACGTACCAGCACACAAGATTCAGACTATACTAGCCTCTTGGCCCTTCGCATGCTGGGGACTGGATATGATTAGGCCTTTCAAACTAGCCCCTAGGAAATTTACATGCGTCTTTGTGCTGATCGACAAATTCTCCAAGTGGATAGAGTACATGCCCCTAGTCAAGGCATCTTTAGAAAAGGTTGTCGCGTTCATTGACCAGGTCATCCACCGCTTTGGCATACCCAATAGCACCATCACTGATCTGGGTACTTAGTTCACTGAGAACGCTTTTTGGGACTTCTGCGATGAAAGGAGCATAGTAGTAAAATACGTCTCGGTGGCACACCCTAGAGCTAATGGATAGGTCGAGCAGGCCAATGGTATGATCCTGGATGCACTCAAGAAGAGGATGTATAGAGAGAATGACAAAGCTCCTGGAAGATGGCTTAAAGAGTTACTAGCCGTGGTCTAGGGTCTCAGAACCCAGCCCAGTCGCAATATCGGTGTATCACCATACTTTATGGTTTATGGCGCTGAGGTAGTGCTCCCAGCAGATATAGCTTTCAAATCAACATGGGTAGAGAACTTTGACAAAGACAAGGCCAATGAAGTATGGGAGCTAGAAGTGAATTGTGTAGAAGAGAAGTGGCTCGATTCTTGTGTACGTACAGCCAAATACCTTGCTGTTTTGTGCAGGTACTACAACAAGAACGTCAATGAGCGGTTCTTCGTGGTTGGGGACCTGGTCCTGAAGTGGAAGACGAATCAGGCTGGTGTCCACAAACTCGCAACCCCATGGGAAGGACCCTTCATTATCAAGGAGGTTACACGCCCTACATCTTACAGGTTATCTTGCCTAGACGGCACAGACGTACCCAATTCCTGGCACATCGACAAGCTTAGGCGTTTCTATGCTTAGCTACTAAGATATGTATCTCTCTTGTACTATTGATTTATTTCAATAAAGCTATTATGATTTCACCGACCACTCTAATGTGTCATTTTGAAGTCTATTGTTATTCTAACTCTACCAGTTAAAACCGACCACCATTCCTTCTCGGGTTTTCGGAGGAGCCCTGTCTTCGGTTCCTCCCAACGCGTGCATGGGATCCGCTCTCTACGCTACGGGTGATCGGCAGGTGCTCTCTGGTTTGACTTGTGTGTTTCTACGTGTGCACAAACACTCCGACTGCAAGACAAACTAGGGCCATACAAACCTTTCAGGATGATGCGTCGACTAAACTAGTACAACTAAACAAAACGCCAACACATTCTAACTTAGTTACATCAGCACGATATCCGAGCTTAAACACATTTTCTACAAAACAAACAAGCTCATGTTGATATACAGTTATGTTATTACAAGCTTGCCTGAAAAGGTCCAAGTTTACAATAACACAACTACATCTTCTTCTATAGCTATAGCCTACACTAATGGTTGGTCGGGGCACGCGGCACCTGCTGCTCGCTGGGCCTGACATCGTGCTCGACTCTCGGGGACTCTTGCATTGATCAAGCTAAAGAAGATGGCCCCGTCGACGCCTGGCTGGTCGAGACCGCAGGCTTCACCAGTTGGCTTGAAAATAAAGGCACTCCCAACTGACTTGTTGTCGACGTTCCTTGTATGAATGCCGTCGCACCTCCACACAGGTTAATGTCGCCAATTATTTTCGCCAACAAGTCCAGCTGGGTCATCCGTAGCTCCTTGGCCTTGTCTAGATCTACCTCCTTCGGGTATCTAGCCTCTAGGCGCTTGAGATTGATCAGGGGGTAGTGAGCACATACCATGCTTAGCACATGTGCGCCTATGTACTCTCCTACCTCCTTCATGAACTCCTGGAACCACTACCCATGCCTTTTGGCATCTGTCGATCAATCCCAGCTGTGGCATCCCTGGCACATCTTCTACTAGCGCCGGATCGATGAGGTTAAGGATTGGCAAAATGCCCTTCGCCACCTCCTGGCACCGGCTTTTCCAGGTGTCACGGTCCTTGGTGATCTCTTGGCATTTCGCCTTCCAGCCGTCATGGTCTTTCATCATGGCCTCCAGATGTTTCTTTGCATTGACTTTTATAACTGCAAACCACACATATTATTAAAACATCAGACCACGCCAAACTACGGCAGGCAACAAAAATGAGCAAAGGTGTTTGGACAACTTACCTTTCAGCTCCTCTATCATCTTGGTCGTGTGGTCCCAGAGCTGCGACTGGTCTTGCGCCAGTTTTCTATTGTTCTCGTTTAGGCGATCACACTCCACGACCGTGTGACTTTTCTCCTCACAGAGATGGATCACTTCAGCTTCTAAGCCTACACTATAGCTATTACTGCCAACAACGCAACAACACTTGTCAGTAGTCGGTATGATAAAATGCCTACTTACTTGTTCTTTCCCACTCTTTATTACTGAGCTGGATGACTAGGTTCTGGTTTTGGGACTCTTGCACCGTCTTTTCATGGTTGGTGGCTTCAAGTCGCTGGCGCAAGCGTTCCACCTCTGCCGTCAGCTCCTTGTTGCTTGCAGCGATCCGCTCGATCTGGTCGAAGCATTTCTTGTGGTACCTTGCAGTCTTCATTAAGTCCTATGTGCAGACAGCTAAGTAAGACAGCTTGACTAGACAGCAAGATCAGGTGGTGAAGCAAAGCTTACCTGCACCTCCGTCACAAGCCGTTTCGCCACCCGTTCAACTTTCTTGGTTTCTTCGACCTCCGGGATTTCCTCATGGACAACCCATTGGTTGTTCTGCCAACGAGACACATACACATGTTGTCGCTTGTCTTGCTGATGGCCTAGGACCTCCTCCACCTCATCCTCTTCGGGCCCTTCTTTGGGTCCTGGTGCTAGCCCAGCGTCGGCAGCATCTATGATCACCATAGCCTTCCCATAGGCTGCAGCGTCGGTAAATGTGGGCTGTGCTCTCACCTCCGGCCGCTGCTCTTCGGTCTGCTCCATCACCCTCGATGCTGAGGTGTTGCCCTCAACAAGTTTAGTGCTCGGAGCACTCGTGCTCGGTTCAGCTGGTCCCTCGACCACCTGCTCGGGGACTGTTATCTGACTTCTTGCTTGCTGAGGCCCCGACGGATCTTCTACTATGGCTTCCACGGTGGCCGGCTGCTAGGCAGTCTATTCTAAACTTATTGGCGGAGCCATGCTACTTCCGGCTAGTTGATCTAGACTTTCTGTGGACGTCGAACTAGTACATCCGAGATAAGTTTAGAAGGCAATCATATTCAATGCAAATTGCTAACTTACATCAAGGTTACAAATACTTACATGTTGGAAGCACGGAATGATGTGGAGAAGGCATGTCTCCTTGTCCGTACTTGCTCTACGTGCTGTGCAGGTGACTCCTAGTCTCCCTCTACATCTAGCACTATCGCTGGGCCTTGGTGCTTGACCCCTCTATCGCTTATCCTTTGTGCTACAGTGGTCGGTAGCATGCTCAGTTGAGTTGTCGCTCCCATCGCCAGTCACGTTCCTTGCCCTGGTACTCCCGAGGTTGACCCGGCCGCATCCTTCACCGACGTCGGCGATGTAGGTCCCACCGGCACGGAGGAGCCACCTTGCTCCATCGACTCCAGTTGCCTCCTCTTTCGAGGGACAAGTCGAAAGGTGTCTGCATCCTCTCCCTCCTCTACGTCATCGTCTGACCAAGTAAAAATTGCCTAACGACGCTTGTTGGTCGGGTTGTCCTCTGGGCCCCCCTCGGGCTCATTGATATTTAGCACTCCCCCGGTGAGCAGGGTGGTTGCTGATCTCTTCTTCGATTGTTTGGGGGCAGCCGAGCGCTTACCAGCAACTTTGGCCGCTGCCTCCTCTCCAGCTCTGAGCAACGCCCAGTCGACGTCCTCGATCCCGATGCTGGTCTGGGTGGTCGGATCAGCTCCTTGCGGCCAATCTACTCTAGGGGGTGACGACACAAATACTGTCGCTCTATCCTGACCATTAACCTGGGAAACAAAAGGGAGTGAACACAGTAAGTTTCCACTTATCCTACCACAATATAAGACTACGGGTACAAGGCAAGACGAGTTACCTTTGGGGGAGGTCGGGCAAGCTTGAAAGTGTGCTCGATGTCGCTCAATCTGGCATAATTTGGATCAGCTAAGTTAAATAGCTCTCCAATTCTGGCTCTGACTTCGTTTTTGTCAAGCGCCCCCTACCTCGTCCTCATCGGGTCTGCGCTACCTTGATACTCATAGCCAGGATGTACCCTCCTCTAGCAGAGCTAGATCTGTCGGCTGATGAAGCTCCCGACCATGCTCGGACCGTCCAGTTTTTTCTACGGGATTATCCCAAATATTTCTGGAATCTGTTCTAAGTGCTCGGACTTCTCTGACCAGCTTGTCCTCTTCTCTGGAATGTACCCCATGTCGCACAGCGTGATCGTGTTCGGCTCTTCGTGGATGTAGAACCATTTCTTGTACCAGTCGTCTAGCGACGTGTTCCATGGGCAGTGCAGGTACTGGGCTTTCATGTCATCACGGAGGCTGAGGTACACACCCCTGGCTATCTTTGAACCACTGCTTCCTTTCTTCCACAGACAGAAAAGATGGCGGAAAAAATCGAAATGGGGCTGGAAGCCGCCATATGCTTCGCAGAGATGTATGAAAGTGGCGACAAGGAGGATCGAGTTGGGATGCAGATTGCAAATCCCAATCTCGTAGTAAAGATAGAGCCCCTGAAGAAAAGGATGTACCAGAACCCCAAATCCCCGTTTAAAGAAATCCTCAAACACCACGATCTCACCTGGTTGTGGATCAGGGTACCCCTCGCCCTTCGGCGCACGCCATCCTGCGAGCTCCTTATCGTGGAGTACCCCCATGGTGACGAGGTCTTCAATGGTCCGCTCGTTGCTTCTCGATTTCCACCATTCCTTCGCCATGACCCTTGCTTTCTTCTGTGCATCACTTTTCGCCATGACTCTGGCCTTGCTGGTGAACGGGGAAACGACGGCGGATTGATTGGTGGCGATTTCGGATGTATTAGGGTTGGCGAAAGGAAGAAGAAAACTGCGGTTGCGAATGGCAATGGGGTTCAGTAAACAGTAACTTACCTATCCTATACCGTATTTAACCCAAGAGTTATGCCGTTTCGTCTGCCTGGAATTCTTTTGAGACGTGCGCACGCACCGTAGACGGTTGTTTTCACAGCCTCGAGATCTACGCTAATATATGTGCCTCTTCGTTGCCAGTGTGAGAGGGCCCACGCTGACGCACCTACTGACAGGTGTCATGCAATTGTTTGCTTGACAAGACAAAAAGGCAGTATGACGTGTTATACCCGTCTACTTTTTTGACCAGACATGTCAGATTGGACTTGACGGAACAAGTAAGTAAATACATAAAATAATGGTACAAGTGGCATATGATTTTTTGCCACACTTTTCGTGCTTGGGGATATATCAGATCACCCTCGTGCTCGGGGACTATCGTGACTATCCTCGTGCTCGGGAACTGCCCAGACCACCATCATGCTCGGGGACTGTCCAGACCACCATCGTGCTCAGGGACTGTCTAGACCACCATCGTGCTCGGGGACTCTCGTGCTCGGGGACTGCCCCGACCACTCTTCGACCATTGCTCCGAGACAGCTCTCCTCGGCTACATGTGATTTGTACTCACATACAGTTGAGAGGCATTTATTTTTCTCACTTAGACCTTGCTACAAGGCTTATACCTCGCCTTCCAGCAAGCTCGGGGACTACATCGGTATGATGCACCTGTCGGTGCATCTCGTATCGCTTGTACGATGATTGGATTCTCAACTTAATTGGGAATTCTTTTTAGACCCTGGCACCATGTGCCTACGTCACCTACTATCAGGCTCGGGGACTAAGTGGGCACACTTCACCTTGCGGTGAATGTGCTTATTTTATCGACCCCTACGCTCTGACTGTTGGCCATAACTACTATTGTACAAGGGTCACTTACATTTCTTTTCAGAAATACAAGTGGGCACACTTAATCAGGAAAGAAATCTTTTTCTTTTTCTTTAGAGCACCATGCATTCTTCGGACAACCGGAATCTTCGGCTATAATCGTGGTCTACTGCTCCCTATGCTGATCAGAATACTGGCACATTTGCTTGGTCAATGTTTCAGCCAGTTGGAGATGACATGAAGACAGATCGCATTAGTTGAAGAAGATCGAACGGCGTGTCGCAACATAATACATGGTGCTTGGGGACTAGCTGTGGGGGTATTAACCCCTATACCCAGACGGCTAGGCTTGGGCCGGCTCGGACCAGGGGGTCTGGCCCATTAGAAGACGAAGTGCGGCCCGGCCAATCTGCTCGGAGTCCCGCGCAAGGAATCAAGGCAGACCTGGAGATCAAGCAAGATCCTGATCGGTTAGAATATGAACCCTTATCCGGCCACCTATGGCAATTGTAACTGGTTAGGATTAGTTTCCAGATCTGTAACTCTGCCCCCCAGACTATATAAGGCGGGCAGGGGACCCCTCTCAAAAACATCTCTCATTGACATACAGCAATACAATCAGACGCAGGACGTAGGTATTACGCCTTCATGGCGGCCGAACCTGGATAAAACCTCGTGTCTGTCTTGCGTCACCATCTTGTTTGTAGCTTGCGCATCTGTCTGCTGACAATCTACTACCTTGGGCATACCCCTAGATAGACTGCCCACCATATTTCGTCGACACGAATGAAGTTCAAGTATCTGTCGAACAACAAAATGGACGAGTATGTCATCAAACAGATCCCCACCCACAGAGGGGTCAACAAATTGACTTCGGATCTTTTTGTGTCAGGAGAGACATCAAAGATCGAGACATTATATGATCGGGTATCCATGCCAAAAACAACAATGCCATTTTCTATTGTTATGCTAGAAAGAGCAGCGGCTACTGGTTCATCTATTAGTTGCAATAACTTCAAAGCCGGCTCTTTGTGCAGCTGACTTTATGTGCTCCTTTTGCCATTCGTCAAAGAAAACAGGCACACTTATAACTGCCTGAAGCTCGTTATGAAACTGGTCCATCAGAACAATATCTCAGTTTTCGGAAGACAGCGGTAGTGACATCAACAGGAGAGAACTCCATTCCACAAATTGGTCTAAATCAACAGCAGTAAAACACAGCAGAATAGTCATTTTGGTACCTCAACTATTGTTTAAGGTTTAGTTTAATCCTTGAACTTTTAAAATGGTTGTTTCAATCCTCAAACTTTACTTTTAGGCCCAATTTGATCCTAGGACTATGAAAATAACCGTTTTAGTCCTCAAACTTTGCACTTTGGGCTCAATTTCATCCATGAACTATCAAGTGAATTTTCATTCTAGTCCCTAAACTTTCATAATTCATGAATAAAATTAAGCCCAAAATACAAAGCTCGAGGACCGAAACGAGCACTTTGATAGTTCTAGAATAAAACTAAACCCAAAAGAGTTGGGGGACCGAAACGGCCATTTTAAAAATTGAAGGATGAAATTGAGCATCATAAGGTAGTTAAGGGACCAAAATAAATATTTTGCCATCATGAAATTATTGGCTACATAGAAAATAACTCTTGAGAATGGTCTAAATCATTAGACCAAAAACGCCTTGGCTCTATTTGAAAAAGACTGATAACCTTCTGCAATTTGAGGGACACATATAAACACGTTGAATATGATTGGAGATCTTGTGGTGACTCGGGCGCTCCTTTTCTTGTCAGATACACTATGCACGCCAACACATGCCAGGCTTGTGCCTTCTTTGATTTCCATGATTTACGACTTAATTTTGGTGTTTCTAGCATTATACCCGTGCTAATGTTGATGCTTTGTTTTTTTTTTGGTACTCCAACTTCATATGGCTATAGGCACTTTCACAATTTGACTCCTCCAGTCCATGCTACGAGCGCGTTAACCGGGAGCACTTCCGAGTCACGCCACGAAGTGACGCACCGCCTTTATTTGTCTAGCCCTTGCATTACCACCCTGCTCTGCTCTGCTCTAGCTCCACATAATGTACTCCCTACTTCTTTCTCTTCCCAGAATTCTCCTCTTGCCAATTCTCATCTCTCGCTCTCTCCTTTGCTAATGAAGGTCAGTCACTGACTCATGAGCGTATTCGCGCTGCTGCACGTAGGCATTATCTTTCCGGCCTCTGGCAACTAGCAACTGACAGTTACTTTTGTTTCCTGATGCTTCAGAGATCAACAATGCCGAACGCGAGGCGCATGCGCATCCCGGCGTTCGGGGAGTGGAACCACCACGGCGCCGACGGCAACGGCACATGGCCGGCGGTCATGACCCCGTTCTTCGACCTCGCCACGCCGCAGAAAGCAGCGCCCAACAAGACGGTACGCGTACCAATCACAACAACTACTTTCTTTCTATCATCAACGGCTCGGGTTTTCACGATGCGTTGGCTTGTTGCTTATCGATCGAATGGGAAATGCTGGTCGTGTAGGGGAGACGACGGCGGGGCGGCGACGGCTTCGGCGCGGCCAAGATGGCTACGGCGGCGGAGCTGGCGCCACAGGGGCACGTGCAGACGAGGCGGAGCAAGGCGGCGAGGAGGTCCTGCTTCACGGTGGCCAAACCCGTCGACGACGACCTGTACGGGGTTCCACCGGACATGATGCTCTACGGAAAGCCAGCACCGAGGGTACGCATTACATGCTCTACGGAAAGTCAGTCCATTTTTGTATCCTAAGATAAGATGTTCGAGAACATTCAGAAACCACGATTGCAAATATGCATTATTAGAACACCTAATAAAGCCTAGGTCTTAACATACATAGGTAATCGATGCAAAGGAAAGTAACAAGAAGATTGCAAGCTCAAAGATTTCTCAACACGGAATATTATTTGCAGTCACACATATGAGCACTTAGTTTTCTCATTACTCTTATTATGGTCTTAAACGTTCATGTGATGATTTAACATGCATGACCGCAGCTGTGATAGCTGATACACGCACGAACTGTCATGACTCATTGCAGAGAGATGGCTGGCTGAGGATCCTGCGGCTGCTGGGCTGCTCCTGCTTGAGCCCGTCGAAATGACCGGACATAGCCGAGAGCATGATTGCTCTGCTCATGGTGCTCACGGCCTCACGGGGGCACACGGACAACAAGGCTAATCAGGGCTCGGGCTTTTTGGCTCTCCCCCTTCCATCCTGTACAAAAAATGTCTCAGCTTTTGGTGCATCTTCTGATCGATTCATGACGGCACGACATGACGTGCCGGCTGGCCTTGCATGACTCTGTGCGTAGCTGTGACGTTGGTGTTGTGACTGTTCGCTGCTGACCGGACTGCGCGCGCGAAGCTAGATTAGAGGTTCTTTATGTATCCTCTGTTCCCGTTTGTCGCTGAACTCCTCGCCGGTAAACCTAGCTAAGGCTGTGTTTGTTGGGCGAAATTTGGAAATTTGGCTACTGTAGCACTTTTGTTTTTATTTGGCAATTAATATTCAATCATGGACTAATTAGGCTCAAAACGTTCGTCTCGTGATTTCCGACCAAACTGTGCAATTAGTTTTTTTTCGTCTACATTTAATGCTCTATGCACGTATCACAAGATTCGATGTGATGGCTACTGTAGCACTTTTTGGGAAAACTTTTTGGAACTAAACCAGGCCTAAATGTATATGACAAGGCTGTGTAACGCGACACTGCAGGGTCAATTAAAACTTGAGAGTGATGTTCATTGGAGCCTGTCCACATGGGAATTGCCTTAGCTTCCTTGTGGTAAAATCTATTTACCTTACTTCAAGACCTCTACATATATATTTTTTTTAATGGAGATTAACTCGGCTTTTAAGAAAGCCAATAACAAAGTCTTACACAATGGGGTACCAGTTTTAACAGAAAGAGCGAAAACCAACACTCCAAACTTTGGAAGTTTTAACAGAGAGACCTCTACATATGTGCTCACAATATCCGTGTTTACCCTGTTAGGCATCGGCCTTTTGTTGTTCATTAGGATGTCCTTGAGGTATCTTGTGCATGTCGGCAAGCAATGGAATGTGTATTATAGCTTTTGGATTACTTTGGCAAACTTTATGAATTGTTCGTCCACGAATTGGCTTGTGGCTGCGAGTGGGAAATGGAAGCATCCTCGTGTCCTCAAATTTTGTCTTTCCCTTTGTTCTTCGAAGTCGTGGATATGGTTGTCTTCCTCCTCCATATCATTGCTTGCTGCATCCTTCATTCCTGACCGGTTAGGATATGGTAAATTACGAGTGGACTTATTACTCCTCGTGTTCACAACATTAACATTTTCTTTACGAACACTTTTGGGCTGCCTCGGGATTTTACCTTTTTCCAAGGTTCTGTGATTTAGGGTTGTCTTTCCCTTGTCATTTTAAAGGCGGCTCTATATGCAGCTGCCGTTACAAATGTATTTTCTAGAGGCAGCTAGATCTAGAGTCATCATTAAATGGATTTGTAAAGGCAGCTCGGTCTAAAGCCATTTCTAAAAATATGCGCAACACAACAAAATTCATATTTTTTTCAAATAAAGTTGTATAAAGATAAATTTTATATCAAAGTTGTATATCTTGGAGAGATCTAAAATTCTACGGTTGATAACTTTTTCATTTGTAATAATTTGGATCCATCAAATTCTATTTGAAGTTCTCACATTTTGAATTTTATTTTATTTTTTACTTTTGTGAAGGACCTCGGATGGAGAAATTATCAAAACCAAAGTTATAGATGTTGAAAAGATATTAAAAAGTGCAGTTGAGAACTTTTTCATTTCAAAGAATCTATGGTCTCAAAATTTAGGTCGAAGTCCTCACATATTCAAATTCAAAATTTTCAAATGACCTCAGACGGAGAATGACCAAAGTTGTAAATCTCAAATAGTTATAAAACTGTAGTTGATAACTTTTTCATTTCAAATCATTTGAAAACTATCCCAGAAAGATTACGTTTGGGTTTGTCACATTTGAAAAATTTTCAAACGATCTGGGACGGAGAAATGGTCAATCCAAAAGTTGTAGGTTTCAACAATATCTACAACTTTGCAGTTGAAAACCTTTTCATTTGAATTCGTTTAGGGTTCCAAATACTCATTTCGAAATTGGATAAAGATATAACCGGGAGAATGAATATGCTTAGAGCATCTCCAAGAGTTTGCTATCTCAACTTGGCATCCATATAATTTTGGCAAAACAAGAAAAAATAGCCTCCAACAGTTTGGCAAAACAACTTGGCATCAATAGCAACTTGGCAAATCTTCTCTCCGCGCGCGCAAATATACGCGCGCGTATACGGCTTGGCATCCGGGGCTCTTCGTTTCTTAGCGGGGCTCTTCATTCGCTTAGCGGGGCTCTTCGTTCGCTTAGCGGGGTTCTTCGTTTTGTTAACGGGTTTTTTTATTTTACCAAGTCAAAAATGCCAAACTCTTGGAGATGAATTATTTTTTTACTTGGCATATAATTTTGGGAGTTGGCAAATCACAAGATTTACTAAGTAAAATTTGACAAACTCTTGGAGATGCTCTTATAGGCACAACTTTCTTTAGGGTAAAGTAGTTAGTGGAGCAACGTGCGATGCTTGAGGTCGTGGGTTCGATCCCCTGTGGCCGCAAAAGTGCGCAAAATATTGTGTGACTTGTGGCTTTGCGACGACGCATGCATGCGATTGCTTGGTGGGGTCCAACTCTATAAAAGTTTGTAGAAACGGAAAAAAAATAGACGCAGCTGAGAGAGACTTTTCAACCGCCTCTAAAATTCTTTAGATAGTAGTGCTATAGAACATATTTGTTACTTACGATATGAACCAATGCCACTACACATTACATTACTAGTAGTGTTTAAAGGTTTGGTTAAACCATACATTGGGCCAAAGGCCCATGGAAATGGTTGGCTCGCAAAGACACCCAAGCAACCGACTTAAGCCTCCACTACAATATGATTTGTCATGTGAAATATACACACACGCGTACGTTTTTTTTTTTATTCAAACCCGGCCCGTATCCCTCTGCCCTCTCTCGGCTATTGCCTACTTACATCATGCACATTTCTACTGGTGGTCCAACGATTATATCTGAAAATAGATATCCAAAGAATAGGGATGGAAAATGGAAATCTTGTAATATGAATATTCGTTTTTAATGTGGATACTAAATGAACATATTCGAATTCGTCTTCAATAATTTTCTCTAACCGATTTCAGATATTATTCCACAAAAATATAGAATATCCAATATTTATCCATATCTACAAAGGACAAGGTATAATAATCTATTTAAAAGTTTGCTCTCCAGGACGAGTGACTAATTATTTAATTTTAACATTACTAATGATACATTGAAACTATTTAATAGTATATCTATAAATAAAATTTAATATTATTAACGATACGTAAAATATATTTGTTGTTTTTAATTATTTTAATAATTTTATTTATTTATTTACTATGTAAACTATAAAAGAGTGAAAGAATTGAAAAATATCATGTACCCAAATAATTTATATCCACCTAATATCTGAATCGTTGATGGCTTAACCTCATTTAATCTAATGGTTCCTATTAATCTGATAGTGGACCGGTAGTAAGATCTTAGGCGTAAGATCTTACCCATTAGTCATTTGGTTTTTTCACCCGTATCTTTTGTACCCGGCCTCCTGTGCCCACATGATGGCCACCGCCACCATAGAAAAAGAAAAATAACTTCCTTGATTAATTTATATATTTAATTATTAAATATTTATTGATAACTATATTATTTTTTATGAGCTATCCTTATCTATGTTATATACCCCATACTTCAATCTCTACTTTTATAATAATTTCATAATTATAAAAACATTAATAAATCAAAATAGTACTTGTTGCCTACCATTCTTATTTGAATTTCTTCATTTGACCTATCATTTTATTTAGTATTATCCATTATAATTTAGTTTACTTCGATATTCAAGATTTTTAGAAGTGCGGTTCAATTTTATTTCACTTTGATTACGATGAATTCTGTAGTAAAAATCTATTCATGTAAGTTGAATTTAACAATATGCATCTTGAGTTAAATTGAGTAAATATTAAAATAGAAATATGAGCCCGAGATATTCATTTTGTATTTGTTTTCGAAAATATCCATCACCATAGTCGAATTTGAATTACAATATAATAAAAGGTGATAACCCGATCTGATTCTATAGATCCGTCTCCATCCCTACCAAAGATGATCTTTGAAAATGGTCATTCCTCTGTAGATAGTCGTTTAAGATAACTACCTCCAAAAATAGTATTTCCAGAGGTAGTTGCTTAAAAGGTCTATCCATATAAATACGTTTGTTTTTCATATGGTCGTCTTAAGCCAACTATCTTAGTATATTAGAAATTGACATCCAGAGACGGTGACCCTGGGCCATATGCTTTCTTGGCGCAATGCTACCATTAAGACATCCGGAATGCCAGACGTCTTGCTCCACAAACTGCCGCATGCGCTGCTCACGTAAAAAACATGCCTCACCTAACAACCTCGCTCCGCTCCTGCCCTTACCCCTTCTGCAGCGCGCCAACACCCGGCGTCCTCCCCCACAGGGAGCCCCCAATGCCCGCAGATCCGGCGGCCCTCTCCCCCACCCCGTGCGAGATCCAATCGCCTCCGGCGAGATCCATGGAGGTGGCGTGGCGGTGTTGTAGGGGGAGTGGGTAGCTCTCCTCCATCCCGGCGTGGTGCCCTCCCCACCCCCGGCAGCACCCTCTCTCACCTCGCGACCGAGCTCCCCCCACCCTAGCGGCCATGGTGCTCCTCGCCCCCATCCCCCACCATCGCCGCCGAGCCAAGCCCGGTACTGGTGCTGCTGGTGGCAGTGGTGCTCGTGCACTACCTCTCGCCGTCGGCTCCGACCCTGATGGCTGGAATCGATCGGCCCAGGCTTCTCGTACCCTATGTTGTAAATGTATGTTTAAGGTGTTTCAGGCGTTTCAAAGGTATGTTGCAGTTCTTTCTTATTGATGTTACAAAAGTAGATCGGGGGACATTGCACATGTTGCAAGTGTTCCAGAAGCATGTCGCAATCGTTTTTTATCTGGATGTTACAAATGTTTCACACATATGTTGCAACAGTATGTTCTAAATGTTTCAGCTGTTTCAGTCTTATATTGCGGTATGTGTTTTTTCATATTGCAATTGTTTTATTTGTATGTTGCAAATGTTTCACACACATGTTGCAAGCGCATGTCCTAAATGTTTCATCTGTTTCAAATATATGTTGCATTCGAGTGTTTCATGTTGCAAGTGTAGACCGCCGGCATTGGTGTCCACGAGGGCGGGGCAGAGCCAAGACGTGGCCACGGACGCGTGGAGGAGGCGCAGGCCGCTACCGGCGGTGTGGGGAGGAGGTACAGGCCACGCAATGTTGTTGTGGAAGAGACGGGGGCGAGTCATCCAAACAGCGTGGGCAGCGGATCTGAAGCGGGGTGGTTCGGTTGCGAGCACGGAAAACGGAGCTGGCACGAGCGACGCGCAAATCCGAGCAGATGGGGCGGAGCAGCCGCAAGGCGTCTGGACGGACGCATGCCAAAGGTGGAAAGTATCCGACCGTCTCTAAATTGAAATTAAATGGTGAAGCCCAGGAAAACCGTTTTTACAGTAATATACGTCACGGTGGTGTACAGTCTATGTGCAAAGTGTGATGGTGCGCTATGCATATGCGAGGCACGGTCCTCCTCTGGGAGCGAGGGAGAGCCAGCGCGCGGTTTCTCCATCGTCTCTTCTGGTCATGAACAGCAAAAGGCTAGCCCGAGTGACGGAAGCCCAACAAGCTAGTAGCAATAAAGCAACACCGTGTGACAGGAAATGGACAGGCACGCACTCGATCTTGTATAGCCGGCCTAACCCAACCGGGATTAAGAAACGTGCATCCCAACTGAAAGGGACTAGGGAGGACAACAAATTGGAGGTCATTGCGGCAGCGACCAGCGAGCAAGCACAGCCGATCGATCGATGAACACGGCCGAACACGCTAGCGCTGGTAATGATGCGAAAGAGACGTGTGCCAACTATGTATATGGGATATATCACAAACACTGCTAATCAGGCTCAAGTTTAGTGCTTGCTCTCCCACTCTCGCGCGCACATCTATATATACCCGGGCCCTGTGTGTCTGCCACGAAAGCAAAATGCACCGCGTGACGGACACTACGTAGAAAACGATTTGTAGCAATGGTTTAATTTTTTTTTAGAGGCGGCTGGTGATGGAGCCGCCCCTACAGTGGCGTGCTCGGGTGCCCAGACACCAGCCGCCCCTACAAATGGAACAGCAGGGGCGGCTGGTGATATGAGCCGCCCCTACAAATGGAGTATGATTTTTAGGGGCGGCTCAATCACCAGCCGCCTCTAGAAATGGTATTTGTAGAGGCGGCTGGTGATTGAGCCGTCCCTAAAAATGGCCCGTATTTATAGCTTCTATTTGTAGGGGCGGCTCAATCACCAGCCGCCCCTACAAATGACCCCCATATAAAACTGAAGCAGCACCTTCTTCCTCCTCGGGTCATTCACTCCAACCCGTGAAAGAAAGTTGGGAAGGGCTTGGGCACCTCCCAAAAATGGCTCTACTAAGGGGGGAAGGTTTTAGTCTCAAATCCTTTGGTGGAGAGGTTGTAGAAGGTAAGAAAATGCTATTCCACATTTTTTTTGAAGTTTTAATGGTTGATTAGTGAATAATTAGAGTTTTGTTTTTCTCTCTTTTCTATGGTGCTTGAGCTATTTATGAGCAAATTAGACCCAACTTTTAAATGTACTAGGGTAAATTAGGGAGGGGAACAAGATCATACCCTTATTTGGTCTATGTTTCTTGATTTTAGTGAACCATTAGTTAGTTTTATGGATGTTTCATGTGCATGTGATCTAGATCTAGGGTTTGATTTTTTTATTAATTTCATTTTTGTAAATTTATGTTTGATAAAATTGGACTAGGGTTTGTACGAAAGATATTGTGTAAAGTATAATTATTGCTAATTGTTGTCTTTGAAATTGTTTATTGTAATCAATAAATATGTATTTTAATTATTTATGGATAAATGGGCCATTAATTAATTTTCCTCTACCATGGTGTGTTTGTATGCTTCATATAATTATATTAGATTTATATTCATATATATCTGAGGTATATACAATTATTCTCAAATAATTATTACTTTGATTAATTTTTATATATATCTGAATAAGTAGTCCTTTAATGTTTATTTTGTTGTTGTTGTAAAAGATGGAGTACAGGAACTCTTGGATGTATGGTTCGTTAAGGTTCAAGGCAGGTTTTCGTGAAGAGGTGGATAAATTTATTGAAGCCGCAACGAAGCATGCAACGACATTGAAAGAGAATAATGATACAATTATTTACCCCTGTAAAGATTGCAAGAATCGTATGGTATGGATAGATGTGACTATCATCAGATCACATTTGATTATACGAGGATTTGTTGAGGACTACACAGTGTGAATTCATCATGGTGAAACGGTTATTGTTAACGACGAGGATGAGGAGGAATACCACGATGAAACCATAGAATCCCTGTCCCAATATTCAGCCGAGCTTGATGCACAAATGGATTTCGAGTTTGGCAATGAACAAGGTGGTGATGCTGGTGGTTGGGATGGTAACGACGAAGGTGGTGCCAATAATGATGGTGGAGCACGTGTTGGAGTTGAAGATGATTTAGATGACATGATTCGAACCCTTGGACCAAAGATTTTACTAAATAGCCCGAAAAGTCTAGAAAATTTGGAAAGAGTGACAAAAGCATCGAAGGAGACTGTGTATGGTGTTGAAAAGGGTTGTCCGACACATTGGACATTGCTACGTTTTGTGCTTGAGCTGCTCATCCTGAAGGCTAAGTACGGCTGGTCAGACTGTAGTTTCAATGATCTATTGCATCTCCTGTCATGGGTGCTACCACAACCAAACTCAGTTCCCGCCAACACATACCAAGCGAAGAAGATCATAAGTCCATTGACAATGGGGGTTGAAAAAATACATGCATGCCCCAACCACTGTATACTTTTTCGTGGTGAAACGTTCAAGTCATTGGATAAATGTCCCCGGTGTGGGGCCAGCCGGTACAAGAACAATGACCTTTACGGTGGGGACGAACCATCCACGGGGAAAAAGAGGAATAAGAAGGGTACAAAAAAGGTGGTACAAGAATCTCAGCCTCCAGAGGACACTCCATTAGGCAACGATGCAAAGCAGAGAAGAATTCCTGCCCTGGTAATGTGGTACCTGCCATTGACCGACCTCTTGAGACGTATGTTCCTAAACCCTAAAGAAGCCGCACTCATGACATGGTGGGATGATGAGCGCAAGGTGGATGATGATAAGATTGCACACCCGGCTGATTGTAGTCAGTGGCAAAGGTTTGATGAGAAGCACAAAGAATTCAGCGATGACCCAAGGAATGTACGGTTTGGCCTGAGCACCGATGGAATGAATCCCTTCAATGAGAGGATGAGCAACCACAGCACATGGCTAGTGATCTTGACCATGTACAACATCCCAACATGGTTGTGTCAGAAGAGAAAGTACCTTCTCCTCACTATTCTTATTTCTAGCCCTAAACAACCAGGCATTGATATAGACGTGTTCCTCGAGCCCTTGATGCAAGAAATGGAGAGACTATGGAGGCATGGGGAGCAGATGTACGATGCGTTCCGAAAGGAGGACTTCATATGTAGAGGAATAATATTTGTTACTACAAATGATTACCCCACGTTGTTTGCTTTGTCTGGACAGATCAAAGGGAAGACGGGATGCTTGGTTTGCTTGGATGGTACTACATGGGTGTACCTGGATGCATCCAAGAAGATAGTTTACCTAAGGAACCGACGCTTCTTAAAGACAAGTCATAAGTACCGCAGCAAATTGTTCTTTAGATTTTATGACAACGCCCTAGAGATTGAACCCCCTTTGGAGAGACGTCATAACGGAGAACATGTGTACAGAATGGTGAAAAATATACGCGTCGTCTATGGAAAGAAGAATCCAGATGGGACGAACAGAGATAGAAGCACACCTCCTATCGAAGGCGTACCTTTCAAGAAACAATCGATCTTCTTTTAGTATCTACCTTATTGGCCAGACTTGGAGGTCCCCCATGCCATTGATGCTATGCACGTACAGAAGAATGTCTTTGAGAGTTTCATTGCTACCTTGATGGACATAGGCAAGTCAAAGGATGGTCTGAAAGCACAGAAAGACATGGTGCAGCTAAACATGATGCCACAGCTTCACCCGGTACCTGAGGCTAATGGAAAATACACTCTGCCCGTGGCGTGCTTCAACCAAACACCAGACGAGAAGAGAGCTATATGCACTTTCCTGAGGGGGATCAAAGTCCCGACTGGGTTTTCAGCAAATGTGAAGAAGCTAGTGTCGATAAAGGACTTGTCAATAACACACTGCAAGGCTCACGATTGCCATGTGATGCTGACAGTGTTTCTACCTATTGCAATCAGGGCTATAAAGCCAGAGTTCTTGAAAATGGCCATCACCCGCATGTGCTACTTCTTTTCGAAGATCTCACAGAAGACGATTAGCAAGGAAGAGCTGAGTGACCTACATGAATTTGTGGTGGAGACACAAAACCAACTGGAGATGTGTTTACCTCCTGCTTTTTTTGATATAATGCCACATCTCATGATTCACATGGTTCATCAAATACAGGCGCTTGGCCCTTGCTACTTGCATGAAATGTGGTCCTATGAGCGGTTCATGTCGGTTTTAAGTCGATACATGCATAATCGAGCATACCCAGAGGGCTCCATGATAGAGGGTTACAGTACTGAAGAAGTCGTCGAGTGCTGTCAAGAGTACCTAAAAGTACAGAAAGGGATTGGTAAACCCGATTCTCGTCACAAGGGTAGGCTGGCTGGGAAGGGCACCAGTGGTAGAAAAGTGTTCATCGACCATGATTACAAAGAGGTGAGTCGGGCGCATTACAGTGTCTTGCAGAGTACACAACTGATGCAACCGTATATTGATGAACACTTGGCTATCATTATGGCGGAGAGAAATGGCCGTTCGGATGATTGGGTCATGAAACAGCACAAGCAACGACTAACTATATGGTTGAAGGACCAAAACATACCGCCTGGAGAAACCATAGACTCTATTACCATCAGTAGGTTGGCGGAGGGGCCATCGAGACAAGTTACATCTTGGAATACTTATGATATCAATAGGTACACGTACTATACCCACGCAAAGGATAGTAAATATGTGAACCAAAACAGCGGCGTTCGAATAGAGGCTCTCGATAGATTAGGGCGAAAGATCCAATACTTTGGCATCATTGAAGAGATATGGGAACTTGACTATGGAAGGGATATAACGGTGGCAAAAATGTTTTCATGCTTTAAATGACCTTTTATGTGAACCTAGATAATATAAAAGTTGTAGATAATAATTTAAGTATCTTTGTTGTCCTAAAAATTTCATAATTTTATCCTATCTTTGCTGGTGTGTTGTACAGTTCTGAGATTTTGTATAATTCGACCATGTGGCTGCTGCTACTTGCTACTCCTAAGTGGCTGCTGCTCTTACTCTACTACTACCACTCCTTCTCTATTTTTTTGCTTATATACTGCTGGTGTGTAGTGGCTACTGTTGCTGCTACTACTACTACTACTACTACTACTCCTACCACTACTACTACTACTCCTCCTCCTACTCCTCTTACTACTCCTACTACTCCTCCTCTTACTACTCCTACTACTCCTCTTACTACTCGCTACTCCTAAGTGGTTGCTGCTCTTACTCTACTACTACCACTCCTTCTCTATTTTTTTGCTTATATACTGCTGGTGTGTAGTGGCTGCTGCTGTTACTACTATTACTACTACTACTACTACTACTACTACTCCTCCTACCACTACTACTACTACTCCTCGTCCTCCTCCTACTACTCCTCTTACTACTCCTACTACTACTCCTCTTACTACTCCTCCTCTTACTACTCCTACTACTCCTCTTACTACTCGCTACTCCTAAGTGGCTGCTGCTCTTACTCTACTACTACCACTCTACTCTACTACTTTCTACTTACTACTACTACTTGCTACTCCTAAGCGGCTGCTGCTCTTACTCTACTACTACCACTCCTTCTCTGTTTTTTTGCTTATATACTGCTGGTGTGTAGTGGCTGCTGCTGCTGCTGCTGCTGCTACTACTACTACTACTACTACTACTACTACTACTACTACTACTACTACTACTACTACTACTACTACTACTACTACTCCTCCTACTCCTCCTCCTCTTACTACTACCACTCCTTCTCTATTTTTTTGCTTATGCTGGTGTGTAGTGGCTGTTGCTACTACTACTACTTAACTACTACTACTCCTACCACTACTCCTACTAGTACTCCTCCTGCTCCTACTCCTCCTCCTCCTTCTACTCCTCCTCCTCTTACTACTCCTCCCTCTACTTGCTACTCCTACTGCTGCTCTTCTTTCATTGATGCTCCTACTACTACTCCTAAGTGGCTGCTTCTCTTACTCTACTACTACCACTCTACTGCTACACTTACTCTACTCTACTACTTTCTACTTACTACTACTACTTGCTACTCCTAAGTGGCTGCTGCTCTTACTCTACTACTACCACTCCTCTATTTTTTTGCTTATATACTGCTGGTGTGTAGTGGCTGCTGCTGCTGCTACTGCTACTACTACTCCTACCACTACTCCTACTACTAATCCTCTTACTACTCCTACTCCTCCTCTTACTACTCCTACTACTACTCCTCTTACTACTCCTACTACTCCTCTTATATACTGCTGGTTTGTTAAGCAGTAGTTGCTTTTTTTTTGCCAAATCTCCCCTCTCCTCTCCTCTCCTTTGTTTTGCCGATGATGAAATTGTCCAAGTCCATACATTATATGGAATATGAGCTGATGATCAAGAACTTGTGAGGAACTTGGCATCATTAGCAGCCGCCCCTTTTATATTGTTGTTTTATAGGACTACTTTGGTTTATAGACCTTTTTGATTTCTTATACCTTCTCGCATACCTAAAGCACACTTTCTTGCATCTTTTAGAACAAAGCGTGAAATAATGTCGCGGACAACAGACCGTGCAGCTCGATGCCCCGAGCATGATGAGTAGCCAACCCTTGAGGAGCAAGCACTAGAGGACCAGCTTACTCAGGAATAGTTCAATAACGAGGTAGAAAAAGATCTAGAAGTGATGCTTACTCAGGAGGAGTGTGACGAGGAGGAAGGCCCTAAAGGAGAGGCTGCTGAAGGCAAAGAAGAAGAGGATGATGAGTCAGAAGAGGGATATGAAAGTCCCGAGGATCCTTTCCCACCTGAAGCAAGAAGGAGGCCAACGGAGGAAGATTTGGACAAGGATTTTGACCCGAACGAGGAGGTAGGGAAGAAGTTTTAGCTTGTAAATTTTGCTAAAGCTTTGGCTGTGTTACCTCTGCTAACACTTTGACCTGTCCTATATATAGGTCCCTCCTGAAACTTAGAAAAGACGACGTCGATGTCCGCGACATCTCGCTAGACAAGACGGAGTAGAGGAAAGGAGAGCAGAGGCAACAACCATAGAGACGGATCACGATGCCTCTGCTCCACAAACTCAAGACACAACCACGACTACCAAGCCTAAGAGGAAACGAGGGGATAGAAAAGGAAATCTATATCCAGATAAGGCTTGCTATGTGATAACGGAGGTTGGGCTAGCAGGGGAGATCCTTGAGCCGAAGGAATTAAGAGGACGATTCCGTAATGCGATCGGGGCCCTAGTAAGAGATAAATTGAACCCAGCAATCCCTAACTGGAAAGAGGTACCAGAGAACATAAAGAATGCACTATGGGATAGGCAGCTGAAGGTTAATTTTAGATTTCCAGAGGGTAAGCACGAATTGGTAAAAAAAATGCTATCAGGATGATGGGAGAGTCATTGCAACGTTGGAGGTCAGAGCTTAACACGAAGTATATCCAAAAGGGGTTAACTCCCTTCAACAAGTTCGGCAAAATAACTCCTAGTCAATGGGAGGAGCTTGTGGCTCAGAAGACTTCAGCGGAGGCATTGGAGCTCAGTGCTCGTAACACCGAGCTAGCGAAGAGGAACAAACACCACCATCATCTAGGCCCCGGTGGCTACTATGCCAAGGAAGAGCAGTTTAGAAAGATGGATGAAGAGGCCGCAGCTGCTGGGAATATCGATGTGACGAAGTTGAAGGTATGCTCAAGGAACTGGATATATGCGAGGAGTATAGAACCATCCGACAGTAATCTTAAGTTTGATAAGCCGAAGACCCAAGAGGCGGTATCAAGGATACTGAAATATGCTGAAGACAAAGAGAAGGGCTCATTCAATCCTTCCAGAGAGAGGGACGAGCTTAGCCTTAGCTTGGGAAACAAGGAGCACACAGGCCGCACCAGGGGGCTAGGGAAAAGGATGACTTGGAAGCAAGGATTCGAAGAGGACAGGCACATGTACAAGAAACATGGCCAAGACCGGGAGACTAGTCTTGAGCTCCAAGTGAAGGCTCTAGTTGCGAAGGCGCTGGAGGAGCAAGGAATGTCTATGGAGCCACGTATATTAGTGACGCCACCGGGAGAACTGGCATTAGTTGGCAGCCCTCCGAAAGTTCCTAGCAGCCAAGGTTCCACTGCAGCCACAACCTCAGTCGATCTCATACGGGAACCTACTAGTTGCACCTTGGTGTTTCTCAGTGGCTGGCAGAACACTATGATGGAGGTGGCAACGGGTGTTGCACATCCTCCCAGTGGCTTACACCACAATAATAACATACCGCCGGACTACACTAGGGTCGAGGTGCATATAGTAAAGCCCGAGTTCATGCAGTGGAGGATAGACTACGCAACTCCCGAGGGGCTGGTGTTACTCGGAGATGTTATGGGGCAGTTCATCCTCTAGCACAAATGGGATATTATATTGACTGCTTCTTCGCCGCCTCCCCCTCTCCCAAATTTGGAGCGAGTTGTTGAGGCCGGGGAGATATTTTCACCGTCTCGTGACCCCCACATTCCTGAGATGCCACATTCTTCCTCGCCTCCTATCGAGCATGTGCCTGATGAGATGCCACAACCTTCTCCAGCTCGTACCGGGCAAGTGCATCATGAGATGTCACAGTCTTCTCAACAAGCACAACCGATACATGAACAACGAGTGCCTCCTGAAGAAGGTGATGCACAAGAAGATGAGGACGTGCCTGAATGGGAACTCCGAAAGAAGATTCCAATCCACATAAGGCCAGTTTATGTTCCGATCAAAGACGTCTCGTCGGTGTCCAAGTGGTATTCCCATGATCAGTTCAAGCCTGAAAACCAAGTTAAAAAAGTCCCATCACGGGGTTCTAAGGAGGCCGTCAGTAGCAAACTTCACCAAATTGCAAAGCAGTATCCAAATGTTGATGCCATCGAATGGTCAAAGGATTGCCCGAAAAAATATGAAAGAGGCAAGCCCTTCCTACCAAACCGGGACATCCAGCGCCTACCACTTGGAATGAGAAGGTTCCATGATTGGTACTTGCGTGTTCTCCCAACGAGCATAGATATCATACAAGCATGCTTTCCCACCGGCACATTTGGAAGCCCAGCCGGGAAAATTGTCTTTGACTTCAATGACATGCACACATGCTTTCACCTGGGAGAAATGGAGATGAATCTAATTCGCACATGGTGCCTATAAATCCTTGTCCTCCCGATATGATATGAATGTAATCTTTGAATTTTGTTGTAACTAACCCACGCCGTGATTTGTAGAATGCAAGTGCACATTGTCAAACAAATGCCAAGTGTGAAAGCCGGGTATGTAGACCCTCAAGCTATAGCCCAAACAAATTTTAATTACCCTAAACGGTGGACACTGGATGCCAAAGAGCTAGCAGCTGCAAAGACTCTTCGGGAGAAAGAGCGCATCCATAGTGCGAAGCTAAGGGAAGAGTCCCTTAAGGTTGCGGCATACATTGCTCTGGCTTTCAAAAATCTCCAACAACACTCTACTATATGGCTACCATACAACTTCGAGTAAGTTCAACTATAACTTAAAGCTATGTTCGATATATTTTATTCGATGTAAAAGAGCTTATCTAGTTCTATGATTAAATCCATGCAGCAACCACTGGATTTATATAGCCGTCGATGTCGGGAAGAGCATGGCATGGGTCTTTGATTCAATAGATAAGGACCCGGCGACATACAAAGACTTCATATCGATTCTCAAGACGTATACATATCGACAATCCTCATTAGCTTATATGTCTATATACATACTTGTAACGTTCACTTATGCATACTAACAAGTTGTATTTGCTAAAATAATTCGAACAGGGCATTTAGGTTCTATGTCTCTCATCATCATGGAAGGCATGATCCAGCGAGGAAGGAAAAGCTGGCTATAAAAACACTATGTGCGGTAAGTGTAACTTACTTCTTCAGTACTCCGTTACATGGCTGTCAAAAGCATTACCTAATATTTTCATATGCAAAACACAGTGCCCCAAGCAGAGGCCTGGGAGTGTACATTGTGGATACTATATATGTTCTATGATGAGTAACACCGGTGCCTACAGGAGACACCCCTTAAGGGTAAGTTTGAACCTCTTCACCCATAGTATAAAAACTTCATAAATGGTATGAAATACTAAACTGAAACTTGTTTTCTTGTAGTGGAGAGAAGAGAAAGGAATGAAAAGAGACCCATACAAGGATGACCAACTCTTAGAGCTCGTCGGCGACCTTTGCAACTTCATATTGGACCAGATTGTACACGTCAGAGGCGCCTACCATGATCGAGAGTCTGACTTAGGTACAAATCCTCAGTACCAACACCTTCGTGAGACTGAAAGGCTAGCTCTAGGACGTTGATAACAATGTGTATGAAATTTGTATATTTAATGATGGATTGTATATATATATATCATTATGAATTAGACTTGTAATTGTACTTTATATAATACTATTGTGCTTGTAGTCGTGTTTGGAACGTTGGTCGCGTGGCGTTCAGCAACGCGAACGCGGTTCGGAACGTTGGTCGCGGGGCATTCGGCAACGTGGATGCTGGATGGAATACGCAGAAACAAACAGTTCTGGTCGAATTTGAATTGTAAATTTGAATTTTTTTTGGCGGGAAAACGTACTGTAGGGGCGGTTCTAGATTGAACCGCCCCTGCAAACAGGTATTATAGAGGCGGCTGGCACTACAGCCGCCCCTACAAATAGATTTGTAGGGGCGGTTGGTTCTTGAGCCGCCCCTACAAATAGATTTGTAGGGGCGGTTCGTAATACTAGCCGCCCCTACAAATCGATTTGTAGGGGCGATCACCAACCGCCCCTATAAATCGATTTGTAGGGGCGGCCTGGGAACCGCCTCTACAAATGCATGATTTGTAGAGACAGTTCAGTAGGGGCGGCTGGCCAAACCGCCCCTACAAAGGGTTACCAGCCGCCCCTAAAAATGCTTTTTGTAGTAGTGGGATCGGATCGACGGAAAAGACGATACCTTTGACTTCTTCCACTTGCATTCATCACTGCATCATGCGCTTTCCAAATACTGCTATTACTCAAGTAGCCTATGCAAAGCAATTAGAGCAATTCCAGCAGACCCAAACTTGAGCCCTCATAGCTAAATATGGGTATTCAGGTCAAAAATATAGCTCCAACAGGGCCCATACTAGAACATCCAAATTTGGATGGGCACCAAAATCCACCCCAAGGACCGTATTCCTATGGCTCAGCTCCAGGCACCCAAAAGGCTGTTTTGGCCATTTCCATCCCAGCCCACTCGTGGAATCCAGTGCGGCAGCCTCTCCACGCCTCCAACAGAGCTCGCGACACGACAGACACGGTTGTGCAGGGCCACGCGGCTACCCAGAGGCATGGTGGCACAGATCTGGTCTTCCCAGGAGCTCCTCTAGTCCTGCGCGCAACTCCTCCCCTCCCTACAGCTCCCTGGCTCGTAGGTAACGTGACAGACGCGGTGGCGTAGCAGGCCTACACGCCCACCTACAGGCATAGCAGCGTGTGGATCTGGTCTTCTCGGCGGCTCCTACTGTCTACATGCGTGGCTCCTCTGGACCGCACTGCTCCAGCTCCTTCCCTCACTCAGCCTACATCACCGCCGGCTCCTTCCCCTCCCTTAGCCCGCCCCACCGCTCAAGGAGCGCTCCTTCGGTCTCCGCGGCTATGGCTCCTCCTCTCCGCCCTCTGACCTGCCGTAATCAAGGAGTCAGTGCGGCACTCCTTGGGTCGCTCCCCTTCTCTAATTGCGATAGCTCAGATGGTAAAGCATTGAAGATGACAAGTGGGTCCCAATTGTCACTGTCTATTGAAAGGATTTGAGAGCTTTAGTTCAGGGGCTTCTGCCGGAGGAGATGCAAAATACAGGACCAACAAGTAGGGAAGAGCACCCAAATAAGAAATAGGGGCCTAGTTTAGGTGCTTCTGCTAGAGTTGCTCTTGGCATTTACACACAAAAAATCTTTGTTTAGACATGTGCCAGGATGCACCAATTTGGGCATGTGTGTTACCATGACCCTTAGGTGTGTTGGCGGTCCTTAACTACTATTCTTAACCGCCAACACTCACATAAAACCTGCTAAAAAGAACACCAAACTTAGAATTAGGGCTTATAACTAACGAATTCCATAAGTTTTGGTGGTTGTTCATTTATAGGAGGACATGTCAGGATAAACACAAGAAATGTGCCAAAAGTACACAAGAAACACAACAAAATAAACACCCGACATGGGCCTAAGGGGGGAAGGCCCACTACCAGCAAATCAGGGTCCAAAAGAGGTGGAGAACAAGGCCAAACCCAAGTCAAAACATCTCAACTCTACGCAATACCACCATGGGCCAAGTCCAGGAGATAACAGGAGGCAGTCCAACAAAATTGGACTCAAGGTGGCCCACCTAGGGTGCGGCCGCACCCCAATGATGGTTACACAGGTGCTGGGCAGATTAAACGCACCTACAAGGCGGTTTGCTCCTTCCATAAAAGGATGAGGAATATTTCAAGGACCCCCTCCTCTCCGCCTGTAAAAGGAGGCCTCCACATCCTCATATCATCATCAATCACTTGGGAAAATACAACACAAAGGAGACACAATGTAGCAAGAAGAGAGAAAGAGCTCTATTCATATCTTAGTTCTCTAGCTAGCTTTAGTTTAGGGAGTGAGTGAGGAAGAGAAAGAGATGGTGAAGTACCGGCATTGTCAGCTACCTCCATTTGTGTACTTGGGGCCCCTTGTACACATAGCGGAAGGAATGCTGGGAATGTTAGCTCCCTCTTCACTGGTACCTCGGCGAATCTAGTACTATTTGGAGTGCAAAGGTTCGTGTTCTTTTATGGTGATGAGCTCTTACTTTAAGTTAGTCTTGTTTACTATTTACTAGCGGGTTCGTCGTCTGCCCCCGTGGAGGATACTCTAGTAGAGGGCTCCTAATAAAGACGGATAATCCTATATGGCGCTAGAGTAGTAGTTGATAGCATAGACGGGTGTCAAGGCTAGAGGCTACCTTCGTTTGCCTTGTATCCTCCGGTTGAGGGGTAGGCGGCAGGTGGTGACAGCCCTATCCATCCTTCATAATCCCCCACATTGAGATATGGCGTAGAGCCATAGTCCGGCAACGCTTGGCAGACCAAGTGTTATCCGGCGCTCGAAGCAAGTTTATAGTGGCAAAGCTATCTTAGCTTAGGATCTCTATCCCTAGAAAACCTCGCTACCCGAGATGGCTTTCTTCTTGTTCTCATAGGTGAACTAGCTAAGAGACTTTTACACATCCGTTCCCTGTGAAAATACGATACCCCGAATACTTCCGGGTGAAATGCTACAACGGTAATTCCATGCGCTTGTGGATTATTTTTATATGCATTAAGAAATACCAATAAGCATTTCTAGCACCGTTGCCAGATAACGGTTGTTGTAGTATCTCTGAATCTAGTTCACCGTGTATCTCTATGTTTTACCTTTCAAAAAAATTATTCCTTTTTCTTTTTTCTTCTCCAATGGAGCAACCTACCATTCCAAAATCTTTTTGCTCCTAAGGACGAGTTCTTAGAGCCACCACTATCAAAGAAAATTACAACTTCTGGCTATGAACTCCGTCCTGGCTTTATAGCCATGGTTGGGGAATAAAACCTTCTCAGGTTAAGTTTATGAAAACTCTTACCATCTTCTATGGGAGTTTGAGCATTCTTAGTTTTTCGCTAGCTTCAGAAGGAGCATAGGTGCTGGGCTAGAATTTCCAATCTGAGCACACTCTAGCCTAGCCTTGTCTATACCAGACCATGTGTTGTTACAACACTTTTGGTTAAGACTTAGCAAGGAATCTGCCATATAGCTTGATATCGCTGCCGGAGGATCTTTTAACCATAACGGAAGGAGAAGTGCTTCTAGATCACATCATAGAAAACTCTCTTTCCATCAAATCCCTCCGTATAGAACCTGAATCAAGTCATGACGAAGTCTTTCAGCTGAGGCCGAACCAATACCTCCCATCTAGAGACCCTCACCCAAACCAAAAACTCCAGAGGAAGGTTTTCAACCTTCGGACTTTTCCGAATATCTTGGAAATACCTCGAATCAATGAACAAAACTGAGGTTCATTCTGACTTCCACATCCTTGCTAGCCTCGATTTTGATCTTCTCATAGGCTACCCTTAAAAAAATTTAAGAAAAACCTTCCAATGGGAGCCTTGATGAATAGGTTGGGAAAATTGCTTTCGCCATGTTTATAACTCACCCAGAAAACCCTATGGCAAAGCATAATCCCAAAACACCAACTCTGGAGACCGGGGAGTAGGTTTTCGTCGTTGAGCATGAGAGTTTCCCTTCCAAGACCCCTCATGTTCTATGCTCACTTTTTGAAGTCTCCGGAGTTCATCTTACTTAGTGCCGCTTGCTTCTATGAGGATCGTAACCACCTTTTGACCCTCGTCTTCAAACTCTTTTTAAGAGGATGGTTGTGGATGCTTTTGTTTTCCACAAATATTTGTAAATCACGTAGAAGCGCTATGGCACTAACCTTGCAGCTTGAACATTAATACTAAATGTTTGGTGGTGAAGCTAGGAACTATACCACCATAGAGAGCTGCAAGATGAAGTTTCCGCGGTCAAGCTTATGACCATAAACTAAGCACTGTCGGGAGATACCCTGAATTATCATAAAAGAAAAAAAACACTTTTCTTATCAATAAAAGTAAGAACATGTTCTCAAGTTAGGATGCACCTTCGGGTATTCTTGTCGCTAACCATTTCAAGTTGAGACTAAGAAGAACAAGGAACATACAATACTAGAGAATATAAGAGCTATATCAACTAAAAACCTTGATGCCCTTCGTTGAGGGAACGCACTCAAATAGGAGATTCCGACCTTACATACTTGACTTTTACACAAAAGTCCAAGTGTGGGGGAGGATGGTCAGAGCCTCACTACAAGTTCCATTCATATCAAAGGCCATCCAAAAAATGATGATGTTAGCTCTACCGTGCTATATAAAAAAAGGGAAAGAAAATAAAATGATAAAAAAAGAATATATACATAGAAAGAGAGAAGAGAGAGAAGGAGCAGGTTAGCCCTACTAGACACCATAAACATCAGTGAGCCACCTGACTCCACCCAATTTTGCTATCACGCACATCCAAGCAAGAAGGGTTCTCCTCTTCTAAACCTTTGCTACTACACCAAGGCTCGTGGTCCTTACACGTTAATTGTGTGAGTGGCCTAGCCTTGTTACGCACCTGAGTGGAGTGGTGTGCCTTCCTCTGCTTTAACCTAGAGGATCGACGACCATACAAAATCATGCAACCGTTGTACCAGCCTCAAGCTTCCATCCGCATACGTTGTTGGTACATACACTCAGGTATGCAAGGGTATTGTTCATCAATTGTTTTACTCATTTTTTATCTCCATCTAACCTGATCATGAAAAATCATGCTTCCTTTGTTTCTATCATTTGCTCTGGTTTGGGTGTATTAAGCTAGTACATCCATAGGTCTTTTTAAATTAAGCATGGTGCTTAGGTTAATATGGCCTTCTTTAATAAAAAAAATTTAACTTAGTGTTGAATTTTGATTAATGAACTTTCAGTAATTTCTTTCATAAACAATAAAAGTAATTTACTATGGAGATAAATCAAGGCTATGTTTATTTCTGCAACTTTACTTTAGCTTGCTTGAGTTAAACTAAAAAAGTTGGATGAACAAATAAAATAAAATAAAAATAAAATATAATAATCATAAATAATAAATAGTAATTGAAATAAAAATTTATGCTCCCCAGTTTTCAACTGGTAGAGCCCTTGTTGTTTTGGTCTTTGTTTTTTCTAGAAAATAAATACAGGTACAAGAAACAAGTGAAGGGGAGATAATCAACTCAAGTATTTCTCCCCAAGATGCACAAAAGATCAAACATTTCCAAACTCGGTTTGTGCATCCTCGCTCCCTAAGTTTTGAATAAAAAATAAAATTGAACAAATTAAAATATGATTTTACGACAACGCTCCAACTCTATGCTACCTTTTTATTAAAGTTTACATACTCTTTATTCCTCGCCAATATTCCTACAACTTGTGAACACTTATCATAGGGACCCCATTTTATCTAAGTGATTGGAATGTGAGATATAGTAGGATGGAAATGAAACTTGCTCACTTTTGCAAAGTACTTGGGATTTATTTTACAAAGTCAAAAAATCAATTAGCATGCTCCTCAAATGATATTTAAATACCTACCAAGGCCAAAAGATGATTTCCTTTCAAAACCTTGTCAAATATGCTATTTATTCTTGTACTGAGCTTTGTCAAAATGTTGTGATACTTTGTGAAGAAATATTTCATGCTTTCTTGACTCAACAACAGTACACGCCACCCACAAAATAAAGCTAAGCTTCTACGCTGGAAGCTAGCACAAAAATCCCATCCGTCCACCCATAAAAAGAAAGCTCTATAAAAATTCTTGATCTCACTTCACCAAGGTTTCATTAAAAAAGATAGGCATGGCAATAAAAAAGAGAGAAAAGAAAAAATGGACAAAGAAAATCCAAAATAAAAAGGATTCAAAGAAGTCCAAAGAAAATGGACTCAAAAAGTCCAAGAAAAAAAAAGAAAAAAGATAGAATCAAAAGATTGCCATGGCCTCTGGAAAAAAAACTTATGGTGAAGAAAGAAAGATAAAAAACAATAAAGGAGTATTTCTTCCACAAAATACCACACACTTGCACCTCTTGATCAGATTGTATGATTTATTTCACCTTAGATCCGGATTTCGACTTCGCAACATGTGCAAGGTAAGTATGCCACACTTTACCCTACCTAAGAACTCCACATAAGCCTTTCTAGAGGTAGAAAGTAAAGGCAACATCTTTTGCCTAAGTGGGGAACCAAAAATAACAGATATGAGTGACCCAAGAGAATCATTTTGAGGAGCAAAGCTAACATTTACATTTTTAAAATCTAACAAAACCCAAGTTTCTAAGCAAGAGTAGAGTAGAAAGATTTGAATCGTTACTATTCCATTATCCAATCACTCAAGATTCTATGGTAATCACTTAAAAGTTCACAGGTGCAGGTGAAGCTTAGAATAACTTGTATGCAGATTATATATCAAGGAGATGACCCATCTTAGTCCTTTGAACTTTACTCGAGGACAAGCAAAGGGCTAAGTGTGGAGATCTTGTTGATGGTCCTTAACTACTATTCTTAACCACCAACACTCACATAAAACCTACTAAAAGGAACACCAAGCTTAGAATTAGGGCTTATAACTAACGAATTCCACAAGCTTTGGTGGTTGTTCATTTACAGGAGGAAATGTCAGGATAAACACAAGAAATGTGCCAAAAGTACACAAGAAACACAACAAAATAAACACCTGACATGAGCCAAAGTGGGGAAGGCCCACTACCAGCAAATCAGGGCCTAAAAGAGGTGGAGAACAAGGCCAAACCTAAGTCAAAATATCTCAACTTTGCGCAACACCACCATGGGCCAAGTCCAGGAGATAACAAGAGGCAGTCCAATAAAATTAGACTCAAGGTGGCCCACCTAGGCACCCCTAGTGGCCTGCCTCGAACCCAACCTTGCTAGGTCGGTTCATATCGCCATAGCAATGATGGTTACGCAGGTGCTGGGCAAATTCAACGTACCTATAAGGTTGTTTGCTCCTTCCATAAGAGGATGAGGAATATTTCAAGGACCCCTTCTCTCCACCTATAAAAGGAGGCCTCCCCCTCCTCATATCATCATCAATCAGTTGGGAAAATACAACACAAAGGAGAAACAATGTACAAGAAGAGAGAAGAGCTCCATTCATAACTTAGCTCTCTAGCTAGCTTTAGTTTAGGGAGTGAGGAAGAGAAAGAGATGGAGAAGTACCAGAGTTGTTAGCTACCTCTATTTGTGTACTTGGGGCCCCTTGTACACATAGTGGAAGGAATGCCAGGAATATCGGCTCCCTCTTCACTTGTACCTCAGCGAATCTAGTACTATTAGGAGTATAAAGGTTCGTGTTCTCCTACGGTGGTGAGCTCTTACTTTAAGTTAGTCTTGTTTACTATTTATTTGCGGGTTCGTCGTCCCCCCCCCCCACCCTCATGGTGGATACTCTAGTAGAGGGCTCCTAATAAAGATGGATAACCCTATATGACTCTAGAGTAGTAGTCGATAGCATAGACGTGGTGTCTAGGCTAGAGGATAGCTTCGTTTGCCTCGTATCCTCCAGTTGAGGGGTAGGCGGCAGGTGGTGATAGCCCTATCCGTCCTTCATAATCCCCCATGTTCAGATACGGCATAGAGCCATAGGTCGGCAACGCTTGGTAGACCAAGTGTTATCCGGTGCCCGAAGCGAGTCTATAGTGACAAAGCTATCTTAGCTTATGATCTCTATCCCTAGAAAACCTCGCTACCTGAGATGGATTTCTTCTTGTTACCCTAGGTGAACTAGCTAAGAGACTTTTACACATCTGTTCCCTGTGGAAATATGATACCCTGAATATTTCTGGGTGAAATGCTACAACGGTAATTTTGTGAGCTTACGGATTATTTCTATATGCGTTAAGAAATACCAACAAGGTGGATGAATTAGGTAATTTAAAATATATTTCTAAAACTATGGCCTGTAATCCACCTAGTCAAAACATATGCAATAAATAATCTATCTAGATGTGCAACCTAGGTTCAGCTAGTTGTGTTTCTATCTCTACTACAAAAGAGTTATGCAAGCTAGGTTCTAATCCTATCAACTAGCCTAACAATCTAAGCTAGAAAAGTAAAGCACACAACCAAAGTACATAAATTGAATCAGAACCTTAAGGGTGGACAACCTTAAGCTTCTCTACACTATCGTGCTTCCCGTTGTCTACACCATCGAGCTTCCCCACACACAAATGAGTCTCTAAGATGACCTATCTTAGACCGCTCCACGTTGTGTACACTATTGAGCTTCTGGCCAAATCATCGCTAGCTTCATTCCCTCGATACACGGTGGTAGCCACACCATAAACGTGGTTGGTGTGGTCTCGTAAGACTACAAACACCTCTGATGTACAACAAAGGTGCATGCCAGCACTGAGTAAGCAAGACATTTGCAAACCTCACTAACACTAAGCATAAACATAGAGCAAGCACTTTTAGCGGTGGTATAACTAGCCTAAACACATTGCAAAGCACTTACTCTAATCACCAAGTGACCTTTAAGCACTATATGTGGAAAGAGCTCTAAAACGGAGCAACAACTCTCTAGATATGTTTCCCAACTCCTCCATTACACATAGGCTACCCAATCCAAATGAGTTGTGCTATTCAGCCCGCGCTCTAGTGGACTTGGTGGTCCAACCATGAGGATGACCAACGGTCAACTACGCACCAACGGTCATCGGTGCCTCGATGACCCCACTCATCAGCGCCTCTTATCAGCAACTTCAAGAGGGCATGCTACAAATTAAAGGTGTTAGGCAGTAAAGTCATGGAGCCACCAGCGGCTTTCTAGTACCTGTCCGGGTGCCCATGGCAAGCACGATCTCCGGTGGCTTCACGCCCAACCACTCCAGGCATGCTCGGTCCTATCATAGCAGTATGCTATCACCAGTGGGGTAGAACTGATGGAGCTGGCCGACGTTGTCAACTCGCCAGATGCTCGCTGACACAGCGACACCGGCACTGAGCAGAGGCCCACTGGATGCCCGCCAGCTCTATGCCCTCCAGTGTATCGAGCGTTTTGAGGGTGAGGCCCAAGGAGGCTTCCATAGCCACCGTTGTGCGTGCCAACTGCTCACGCATGAGGTAATGGCTGCCCTTGCATGGGGAGGTAGGTTTGATTGTAGAGGAGCGCTAGTTAGGCGGTGAGGCACGGTCGTTGTCTTGCCTATGCAGTTCAGGGCTTAGAGAGCCTAGGTGAAAGCCGTGCACAATTTGTATGTGCTATTGAAGGCAATGGCTTTGGACGCCGCTAACCTCCTTGGAGGCATCATTATAGCCTCTCCTCCTTGCAATCGTTGGGTCCCTCTGGGTGAAAACCTAGCTCTAGTTCTCTAGGGCCGATGGCGGCAACGCCATCGACGTTGCATCCTACCTATAGGCGTTGCCATGGAGGGTCGTCTCAGCCTTATCACAACTATTTTGTAGTGCCCTTTTGTTGGTACTTCCTATACAGGAGCACAAGCTATTTGCTAGATAATGTCTGGTGTCGGTGTCTTATTTCTGGCGTTCTCTAGATTCCTTGATTGCATCTTCTCATCATATGCCAGGTTAGCAAGACCCTGATCACCTCTCTTGGATCTCCTCGTTCTCCAATCGTCGGTCATCCAACCGTGGAGTCTTCCTTCCCACTAGGGGTGTAGGTGGAAGGCCATAGAAGACATATATCAAGGCTATTGTCTATGTCAATCTTGACTCAGTGCCTTACAGTCGCCCATGGAATGGAGCTCATCGGAGTTTTGTCTATTAGTGGTGCAAAATTTGGTGCTCATCGACATGCCTACATAGTGGGAGTTGTAGCTTTGTTAGCTCTCCCTGTGGTTGTTGGTAATGGTTGTTTTTCTATGTATGTGATGTTGTTGTTGATAATGTTTGTCATCTCTCACCCCTCTCTCTTTGTAACTTATTGGACCTTTCAAGGTCATCCATGTACGATGTGCTTTACACCCTTTGTTATCGGTTTGACAGAATCTATTATAAATTTATCTAGGTGTAGAGCCTCTCGGCTTCTCCGATGTTTACGTAAAAAATAGTGGTTGCTACATTATTTAATCATATACATACTACCATATATAAGTAAGGTGTTGAAATGTCAAAAGAACAGTACGAACCTAACTTATTAATGTACATGCTAAATAATGTGTCGGTGCAGAAAGTGACCAACTAGTGAATATTTGTAGTTTTGCTGTACATTGTGATCGGAGGTGGCCTAGCACTCAATGACACATGATTTATACTGGTTCGGGCAACGTGCCCTACGTCTAGTCAGGGTTGGTCGGTGACTTTATTCCTGAGCCTAGGTGCTCGAAGTTTGCAGTGGGGTTACAAACAAGAGAGAGAAAGATGGGGTGTACAAGAGGTCCGGTCGGCTCCAACCGGAAGGGCTAAGAGTGATAGGAAATTCGCTATGAGCTAAGTGTTCAAGCGGATGCTTGCGGTCTGAACTTGGTGGTTCGATGGTTGTGAGCTATCGATCTAAGGAACTCTGGCCTACTGGAATCGGTCTCTTCTCTGTTGGAGGAAGCGCACCCCCTTTTATAGATGAAGGGGATGGCTTTACAAGTGAGAGGGTGAGGGTATGTATGCTGCCGAGCCTTGTCGCCCATGCCTACCGAGCCTTGTTGCCCACACCGGTGGGTACAAGATAGTGGTAGGCGCCTACAACACTGTTGTTGTCGCTGTAGAATGTCAGATACACACAAGAGGTCGTACTACCTTTTTCAGGGATGGTGGACGTTGGTACCTGCAAATATTGTTTGATGCTTAGAGGCATGTGAGGAGTTTTGCTATGTTCACCCGGTACGATAAATCCTGGTGCACATACTGTTGTTAATGTCTAGAGACACACGGGGGGTTTTACCATATGGGAGTTCTAGTGGCCCCTACAATACTATAGAGGGAGATGTCGGTGCCTATAATATTGTTTGTGTCAGGTGGCTACAGAGTACTATTCTGTGCAAGGTATGGTCCCTGGTATAGTGGTTTTAACTTGTGAGCCTTGCCTTGCCTTTCTCTGCATGTCTTCTGGTTCCTACCGAGCGGGCGTCCCCGGTCGAATGGCTCCAGTCGGCTCTGAATGCGCTGGTCGGAGAAGAGCGGTGAGCAGGGTTCCTACGAGCCCTGGTCGGAGGGATGTGGGGTTGGAGTCAGAAGTAGTGCTTTGGGCTAGGCCTTCCAATCGAAGAGGGCGTCCGGAGGTGGCTGGAGCCCGAATCGAGCGCTTCGATCGGATAGGTGGGCCGAAGTAGCTGACGAGCGGTCGTTGCTCTTCTTGGGCTAGGCCTTCCGGTCGGTCGCTGGACCACCCCTTTGCCCTATTGTTTTTAGACTCTTGGGCCCAGCCTTGGCGCAGGAGCCGGTCCCCGAGGGACCCCAGGTTTATGAACCCGACAGGAGCCCCCAAGCCCCATGTGATTCAGGTAGAATCATCCAGGGGATTTTTTTCTTGTTGATGGGTGTGTGCGAGTGCACCCACGGGTGTAGACCCTGAGCCCCCGGGCGGTTCGGGCAGAACTGTCTGGGGGTTTGTTTTAGCGGGCGTGTGTGCGTGTTTTTAGTCTAAGATGAAATTTTGTCAACCAAGGTGTCGTTGGGTAGCCGAGGCATTTTTAGGCGCGAAGATTGGATTGAAACAGAACTTACTGATCCCAGATGCGCGCCATGGATCGGGCGAGGAAGTTAGTTCGAACGTGAGAGAGCTCACTGATCCTGGCGTCGATGCGTGCCATGAGATCGGGTGAGGGAGTTAGTTCGGTTAGTTTTCACGCGAGTTCGGAGTCATGGTCCCTAGATTTTTGGAGCGCAGTCGGAAATGAAGTCGTTACACGAGTTCGGAGTCGTGGTCCCAAGCCGTAGCCGGATGTCGTAGATCCTGTCGACGCGAGTTTGGGGTCGTGGTCCCTGGATTTTTTGGAGTGCAGTCGGAAATGAAGCCGTTATGCGAGTTCAGAGTCATGGTCCCAAGCCATAGCCGGATGTCGTAGATCCTATCGACGCGAGTTCGGGGTTGCGGTCCCTAGATTTTTTGGAGTGCAGATGAAGTGTAGTTAGTGAGTTAAAGATTGGACGAGGTGGTGCTCATGGATCCTAGCGTCGGTGCGCGTCATGGGACTGGGCGAGTTGTAGTCGTGGATCTGGTGAGTTTGAGGTCGCTTCCTTGGTGTTTGTCTTGAGCCCCCGAGCCCTATTGGGCCTTCATGGGGGTCGATGTGAGTTGTGTGCGTTACCCCATCCGGTTCCTCACAAACTAGAGGGGCTAAGTTTTGTTGCTTATCCCGATCGCTCGGGCTCGAAGACTAGCTCGGCGAGTTCGCTAACGGGTGTGATCGAGTGTAATCCGGGTCCATCGTTCATGATGGGGTCGGCATAGCCCTCTTGTGACATTCCACTACTCCTTTACCTGCAACCCACTAGATGCCTAGGTCATTCCATAGACTGACCCGGGTGGCCTAACGGCCTCCCCTCGATGGAGATTCTGTGGGCCTGGAGAGAGGTTCAGGATCGAACGAGAAGGTTGAGATGACCCAGTCTATCAGACCAGGATAGGGCCGCACGGTGTTCATCTATGGTTTTCCCCCCTAGCTCTATAGGTTACTCATATTGAATGAGGCAACCGCCGCTTCATGACGCAACACAGAGCGTTCTAGTGCATTTTGCTGCACATGCGATGCTTAGTTCCTGAGCCCCCGGGTGATTCAGGTCCCGAATCGTCCAGGAGGCGCGGGCATATGGAATGAAATGCGCGTATGGATGTATGAAATGATTTATAAGGAAATAGAGGGGGTTCAGTACTGCTCACCTTGATGGCTAAAGTGACGGGGTTCAGAGAGCTTCAGTCAGAAATGTCCGACCGGGACCTGCGCTTGTCAATCGCGGGTGAGTCCTTGTGTGAACAATTTTTGTATTAATGAACACATGCTCACCTTGAGGGCCTGAGTGACGGGGTTTTGGAAAGCTTCGGTTGGAAATGTCCGACCAGAACCTTGACGACCTAAGTGATGGGGTTCGGAGAGCTTTAGTTAGAAATGTCTGACCAGGACCCATGCTCGTTGTTTGTGACGGAGTCGGCATGGCCTACAGGGGGCGCCCCTTCGCTTCCTTACCTGTCATTCGGTGTCTATCCTTACCTGTCATTTGGGTTCTTCTAGGACCAGCCTAGGAAAGCGGGGAGCCACCCGTGTGCGGTGGTGCTTCGGTTCCTGTTCCCGTCGTGTGGTAGTGGTTGATCATGTGGTAGTGGTGGGCCATGGCCAGGCCACGTCCCTTTTGATCAGGAGCCATTCCGTCGGGCAGAGCACGTCTCATCGGTCAGGGCACGTCTTATCTGCATTAAATGGAAAAGAGAGAAATTCTCGCTTCATCGTTCTGGCTTCCCTGACCGGCGCGTCCTTCCCTAACCGTTGTTCCCTTTTCCTTAAGTAGGAGAGGGGAGAGGGTTTTTGTTCCATTCTTTTGCCTGCTCTTCATCTACCGACGCCTTCTCTCTTCCTTTTTGTCGTGAGCATTCCTGAGAGCCATGGAGGTTTCTAGGGAAGGAAGGGGAGAGAGCGAGGGAGAAGAGAGGAAGTCATCGAAATGTCAGACTGGAGGTCGTCCACCATGAGGGCATCGGTGCTGGAGGCTTTCATCACGAAGGGGTTTCTGCCGCCATGAGAGGTGGCGCACTGGAGGGTCCCCGGGTGGGAGGAGTTCCTACAACCTCGTCCCGATGAGGTGGTTTCTTTCCTTACCTTCCAAGAGTGTGGATTAGGATACCCCACACACTAGTTCCTGCATGGGCTCCTCAATGAGTGGGGTCTGGAGCTGCAGCACCTCAATCCGATGGGGGTCCTGCACATTGCTGGCCTCGAGATGGAGCCGCACACGGATCTCTTCCGGCTCTTCTTTTCTAGGAGAGCTATGACAGTGGGGAATTTGGCCGAGACCGCACCGGTGGGAGGGTTCACCCTGCAGAAGAAGCCGAGCGTGGGAGGTGTGTATCCCGCGTACTACCCATGTGACTCCAACCGGGGATGGCATGGGGAGTGGTTTTACATCCAGAATCCGGCGGAGGCGTCGTTTCTGGCGTTCACCAGTGGGAGGCTGGTGAAACAGAAAAGTTGGTCGTGGGGTTGTGCCCGCACAGAGAGGCACAAGGTGGAGGTCATCGAGGAGGAGCTGTGGAAGCTCGTAAGGCTTGGGCTTGATGGGGTGCGGGTGTTCCACACCCTCTTCCGCTGCCGGGTTGCACCGTTGGCGGAGAGGATGCGACTGATGTGGATGTATGGTGGCCGGTCGAACCCAGACCGTGTGTCGTCGAAGGACCCGCTAGACGACGAGGTCTGGAGTCACCCTGGTCGGGTGCTGCAGCTAAGGCCCAAGGATACGGTTGCGGGGAAACCCATACCATTCAATGCCTCAGTCGTGTCCAACCTGGTATGATTCTTTATTTTGTTCGTGTTTCTTCCTCTGCTTTTGCTGTTTCTTGATCCTGGGCCATCTGTTTCGTAAGGGCTTGAAAGGTACAAGTCCCGGTCGCACCTTCCTAAGGGACCAGAGGGCAGGGCCCGACAGGCCGCCCAGAAGGAGGCGACAGATGCCTAGAAGAAGAAGAAAACCAGGGAGGTCCAGTGGAAGGAAGAGAAGAAGGAGGTTGCCCAGTGTGTGAGGGCCTAGGAACATAGGAGCAACGTTGAGTCAGAACTCGCGTCGGATGATCCTACAGACTTGGATGACATGGTCTTCTTCGATGAGGAGGAGAGTCAGGAGGTCGCTGTGACCTTGGCGGAGCGTCACGACCATACGGCAGCGTCCACTAGCGAGGAGCAGGAGGCCACGTGGCGTGCAGAGGTTCTTGCGTTGAGGAAGTGCGCAGCAAGCGTGGATGTCATCGGCGAATGGGCGACGAAGCGGACGCGGTCACCGCCCCCCTCGGTGGCGTCGCCGGTTCCATCGTCGCCTGTGGAATGTCAGATGCACACGGGAGGTCGTACTGCCTTTTTCAGGGATGGTGGACATTGGTACCTGCAAATATTGTTTGATGCCTAGAGGCATGTGAGGAGTTTCGCTATGTTCACCCGGTACGGTAAATCCTAGTGCCTATACCGCTATCGATGTCCAGAGACACGCAGGGGGTTTTACCGTATGGGAGTTCTAGCGGCCCCTACAATACTGTAGAGGGAGATGTCGGCGCCTACAATACTGTTTGTGTCAGGTGGCTGCAGAGTACTGTTCTGTGCAGGGTATGGTCCCTGGTATAGTGGTTTTGACTTGTGAGCCTTGCCTTGCCTTTCTCCGCACGTCTTCTGGTTCCTACCGAGCGGGCGTCCCCGGTCGGATGGCTCCAGTCGGCTCTGAGTGCGCTGGTCGGAGAAGAGCGGTGAGCAGGGTTGCTACGAGCCCCGGTCGGAGGGATGCTGGGTCGGAGTCGGAAGTAGCACTTTGGGCCAGGCCTTCCGATCGGAGAGGGCATCCGGAGGCGGCTGGAACCCGAATCGAGCGCTCCTGTCGGATAGGTGGGCCAAAGTAGCTGACGAGCGGACGTTGCTCTTCTTGGGCCAGGCCTTTCGGTCGGTCGCTTAACCGCCCCTTTGCCCTGTTGTTTTTAGACTCTTGGGCCGAGCCTTGGCGCAGGAGCCAGCCCCCGAGGAACTCCGGGTTTATAAACCCGACACAATGCGTAGCTAGAAAAAGACCGGCTAGGCATTACATGTGTGCTCCAACCTAAACCACGGATATTGTTCTAAAAAATGCCCAAAGAGAAAAGAGAAAACACTGATATCCCCATCAGTAGCACAAATGATATTCTCGACTGATCATTTTATTCAAAATCCAAATGATGGTCGAAGTTGATAGCACTGCACGACGTTATTAACGACTTCCACCACCATGTCGTCGTTTCATGCCAAAATATCCTCGAGAACAGTGAGTATATGCGCTATATGTCGGCCTTCGTGTAATAATTAATTAATTGATAAACTGAAAGAGAGTAAAGGGAAAATTATTTAATTTACATCCTTTTCATCCTCTTTATTAACCGTACCTTTACACATAAAGAAAACTATCTACGCTGGAATGATTGAAGTTACATGATGCAGTTAGTGGGCATAGAATAAGACTTCCAACAATTATCTCGTAGCCAAGCGGATGGATGTTGATGTACCTTTCCCTCATACCTCGTGCCTGCACACACGCACTAGCTAGCACAACACACTTTCAGGTACGTCTATGGATTCAACCAAGCTTTTTTAGATAATGGAATAAACATCCGGCTTCATCCTCTGCTCAAAGTGAGGAGTTTGACCACATTATTACAAAGAAGTTCTCACACTAATGCCTAAAGCAGACTCACAAAAGAAACAAAAAATTAGTTCGCAATCTTAGATATAATGGGCCATCCATAAGAGGAAAAAATGCCAAAGCCGATGTCTTCAAGGTCTGACAAGCCTCGTAGATGTATTTTTTCTTTTCTTCACTTCGTTAGCAACCCCAAAACCGGAACCAATGTGTTCCCCCTAAATAAGACATGCAAAATTATTTTAGGGACTGCACTTGTCAAAAACACTATCATTCCTAGTGAGCCATAAGGACCAACAGAAGGCAGCCACCCTGCTAGTAATATCAAGCTTGAATATTTTCCACGCTGCTTATACCAATTCACAAAAAGGTCTGCTACAATACCCGGTGAGGTAATACCAAACACCATATGCAACCCACGCCAGAAAAATTAGCATATTTACACTAAAGAGCAAATGTTGAATAGTCTTAAAGTTACTGCAAAAACAACAATGTTTACTTTCTTGCCAATTTCTTTTAGCTAGGTTGTATTTAGTTAGTATTACGCCCTTTTTTGGAACCAAAGAAATATCTTAATTTTAAGTGGCAGCTTTACATGCCAAATTTCCTATGTTACCTTGATGCCATTAGTAATTAGGTATTTGTACATCGACCTAATCGTAGAATTAAGGCCATATGATAGTATCCTTCCCTGCTTGTAGGTTTACATTCGCAATAGTTAGCAATCAGATTATTCCATTCCTAGCAATTTATTTCCAATTCGTGCCCTGCTAAAAGAGACATTAAGGGGAATAGTGCTGAATACTTTAGCTATTGTTGCATGTTTTTTTGTGAATTATGTTGAATAAGTTTGGGAATATGTAACTTAAGGGTTGGTTCCCTAATCAGATATCCTTTTAGAACCTAATTTGAGAACCGGCCCCTTAAGTTGAACCTTACCAAATCAAAAAAATTGATCCTTCACTGCCATTAAGCCCATCCAAAAATGGAAATCGTCAGCTTTCTTATTAACTTGGGAAAGTGTTTTATTGGAACCTATCAGATCTCACATCTACTAAAATGATTAGCACCTCGCTTAAACTTTCGTTCACGCTTCATGTAAAAAGGTTAACCCGAAAGTGATAAGTTTGGAATGAAAGTGGGACTAATTCTACCAAACAATACACATGGACCAAACGGGCCAAAACGTGAACACTAATGGGCTGAGGTATTCAAAGGGACCTCCAGAAATTCCATTTTAAGAGTTTGTTATCTTAAGCAACCACCTCTAGGAATAAAGCTAGTTCTAGAGGTGATCCTCTAAATAGTTGTTGCGCAAAAAGTTTATAATTATTTTTATATTAAGTAAGATGAAGATATAAATTTTATATTAAAATTATATGTCTCGACAAGATCTAAAACTCTTTGCGCGTGTTTAGTTTCAGGAAGTTGGAATTTGGGGCTACTGTAGCACTTTCATTTTTATTTGGCAATTAGTGTTCAATCATGGACTAATTAGGCTCAAAACGTTCGTCTCGCAATTTTCCACCAAACTGTGCAATTAGTTTTTTTTCGTCTACATTTAATGCTTCATGCACGGGCCGCAAACATTCGATGTGATAGGTACTGTAGCACTTTTTGGGAATTTGGGGTGGAACTAAACAAGGCGTTTATTGTTGTTAGGTTTTTCTTTGAGGTCATTTAGGAGGGCCAAGCCACCACCTCATTCAATTTTTTTCAGTGTCATCCTGTACCGTCAGGGGTAGACTAACAGGGAAAGTCGACCTTTTCTGACAGAAAACTGTCATGGAAGTCAGGAAAGGTCTAACATGTCGATTGGCAAGCTTCTCATCAGGGACGGTCCCTGACGGCTACTGACCCATCAGAGATAGTTCGAACTTTCCAATCGGTCACTAAACCGTCAACAAAGTTTTAAACTTTCACCGCAAGGGGAAAACAGGCTTTTCCGTTGGCCTGTCTACCATCAGGGTTGTGCAATTCCTATCGGTTTGGCTCCGTCAGGGAGCATCTTTCCTGTCAATTTGCATTTCTGGAAACACGAGTTATTTAGCCATTGAAACTGTCGTTCATAGCAACTAGTTAACCATTAAAAGTAATATTAACCGATCATCCAAACTAAAGTAATAAATATTATATTCAACAATCTTGGAACATCATTCAAGTTCTTCATAAATACTACAAAGCTATATAATAAATTTATTGCCTTGCTAGTTAGCCTTATAGGTAGGTACCTAACAGCCAGCACCATAATTATATATACCTCTCAACACAGCTACAGGCAGCTAGCTGCATACACAACCAAGCATATTCTAGGAGAAGAGAATCTGCATATGTTGCTTCACAACCTAAATACACAGTAGCTGATGCACAACTTAAATACTTTCCGGTGTACAAAATACTCAGCATAACACATATCCTTCAAACTTGCTAACCCGTAGTAGATAAACAAAAGACGACTACGGCTCCACAAAATACTTCCCCTCATCACACAACTCAATGACCATCGATGTTGTCTCTGTCCATAGTCAGCTGAGGCATGAGATGATGCATCTATAGTCCCCCCTACAACCAAAACAAAATAAATAAGACCATTCACGACCATATACAGACCAAATAAAATTTGAAAATAATTCACTATATAAGAATAAGGAACATACATATCACAATAAACATATATCCAAAGTATTAAAGTGTGTCAGGAAGATATATGGCAAGTTAACTTCAGAATTTAAATATGCATTTCAGAAGAAGAAAAAAGTTGCACACAACATTGATACACATGGAGCTAGCTGCTAGTTGTGGAGTATAAACCCTTTTTAGTATTTTAGTTACATGCAGTTCAGGTAGATAGCGTGAAAATTGTTTAAGATGCTAATCTTACCATGTCATTTTCTTCTTCCTGATGTAGGTGTGATGGTATATTGGTATCTCTATTTGTACTTTGTTAACAATAAGTTGCAACACCAAAATAGAATTGTATATATGTCAAGTACACGACCACCAGTAGCCTCCTCTATATATATATAGGCTCGTCCCTCCCCTCCCTTCTCCCACACAGCCTCGCCTCGCATGCATCTCCTCGATCACCTAGCATAGCAGGCTAGCACTAGCAGCCTCCCTCAACACTCGCAAGCGCTTGCCTGCTAGCTGCGTTGTTAAATTCACAACGATGAGGAGGCAGAGCTCGCTCGCTCGCTCATACTCCTCAGTGGCACCGGCACCGGCACCGGCATCGCCACCGCACAACGGAGGAGCTAATGGCAAGCACTTGGCTCCGCCCATGGAGGTGGCGGCGGAGGCCGGGAACGCATGTGCTGCCGAGTGGCTGGACGACGACGGCCGCCCTCGCCGCAAGGGCACGTTCTGGACAGCCAGCGCCCACATCATCACCGCCGTCATCGGCTCCGGCGTGCTATCCCTCGCCTGGGCCATCGCGCAGCTCGGCTGGGTCGCCGGCCCCTCCGCCATGCTCCTCTTCGCGTTCGTCACCTACTACACCGCCACGCTGCTCGCCGAGTGCTACCGGACCGGCGACCCCGACACGGGCAAGCGCAACTACACGTACATGGACGCCGTGCGCTCCAACCTCGGCGGCAAAAGGGTCGTGTTCTGCGGCGTCATCCAGTACGCCAACCTCGTCGGCGTCGCCATTGGCTACACCATCGCGTCGTCCATCAGCATGAAGGCCATCAGGAGAGCTGGCTGCTTCCACACCCACGGTCATGATGATCCCTGCAAGAGCTCGAGCACCCCGTACATGATCCTCTTCGGCGTTGTGCAGATTCTCTTCTCCCAGATACCGGACTTCGATGAGATATGGTGGCTCTCCATTGTCGCTGCAGTCATGTCCTTCACCTATTCTGCTATCGGACTGTCCCTCGGAATCGCACAGACCGCCTGTAAGTTATTGATTCTTCAATCGGATATTCGGAATCCTTAGACACTCATGCTTGCAGTTAGTTACTGGCTTACTGCTCGTTCTGAATGGATGGAATGAATTATTGCAGCCAACGGTGGGTTCAAGGGCACTCTCACCTAGCATCAGCTTCGGCGCCGGCGTCACCTCCACGCAGAAGATCTGGCACACCCTGCAGGCCTTCGGCGACATCGCCTTCGCCTACTCCTTCTCCAACATCCTCATCGAGATCCAAGTAAGCATGCACTACTGTTCTATTCCCTGCAAGCCTGCAAGGCTGCAACTCGATTCCTCTGTTTCTGCACTGGTTACCGCTGCTGGATGCTGCTCTGGTTCTTGTTCAGGACACGATCAAGGCGCCGCCACCGTCGGAGTCGAAGGTGATGCAGAAAGCGACGCGTCTCAGCGTGGCGACGACGACCGTCTTCTACATGCTGTGTGGGTGCATGGGGTACGCAGCTTTCGGTGACAACGCGCCGGATAACCTCCTCACGGGCTTCGGCTTCTACGAGCCCTTCTGGCTGCTCGACGTCGCCAACATCGCCATCGTCGTGCACCTCGTCGGCGCGTACCAGGTGTTCTGCCAGCCCATCTTCGCCTTCGTCGAGCGCCGCGCCGCCGCGGCCTGGCCGGACAGCGCCTTCATCTCACGGGAGCTCCGCGTGGGCCCCTTCGCGCTCAGCGTGTTCCGCCTCACGTGGCGGTCGTCCTTCGTGTGCGTCACCACCGTCGTGGCCATGCTGCTGCCGTTCTTCGGTGACGTGGCGGGGCTCCTCGGCGCCATCTCGTTCTGGCCGCTCACCGTCTACTTCCCCGTCGAGATGTACGTCAAGCAACGCCGCGTGCCTCGTGGCAGCCCCAGGTGGATCAGCCTCCAGACGCTCAGCTTCACCTGCCTCCTCGTCTCCATTGCCGCCGCCGCCGGTTCCATCGCCGATGTCGTAGATGCGCTCAAGGTGTACCGGCCGTTCAGCGGCTAACTTGGAAGAACGTGGAGGGATCTGTGTAAAACGCAGGACCGTGAACAACTCTTGAAACAATCGATCACTAGGCAAGCAAAGCAAGGCGACCTAGTGTTGAGCATCTCCACGGGAAAACTAATAACACCTTAAAACTGATATATTTGCGTGGTTACCAGTAAAACATCGGTCCAACAGCCGCACTGAAAAAACAAGTCAGCGCCTGCATCTCTGCAAAAGGAAGACGCGCCCCCACCGCGCCATTTTGCGGAGCTTTTGGCGTGCTCTGTAGGCATACCCGACGTCAAAGTTGCCTCCTATCTTCTTCCACCCAGTCGTCAAACGATTGGAAATCAGCTCGGCAGGAGCTGCTGGTTCTCTTTCATGGGCATGTGCATGTCCATCAACACGCAGATGTGGCAGCCCTTGTCCGTCAGTGTGCAGACGCGGCTTCCCCTGTCCGTCGACGCTTCGGTGAGGCCACTGCCACCAGTGCAGACGCCTCTGGCTCAGTCCGCCGGCAAGCATACCGTCCAGGGCTCTAGGCGATGAGCCGATGAGCGGACGGAAAAATTCATGATCCAACTAACTAATGACGTGGTGAGCTTAAATTATTTTTGGGTGCAAAGATTAGGGAGTTGTTGTGGAGGAAACTAATTTTAGAGGCTGACGAGAGGCCCGAATAAAGAGTTTTCAGGGTTAATTTTTTAGGAAGCTCTTGGATTGGTTCAATTAGGCTGGAACCAGCTCTAAACAATTTGGTCTATTCCTAATAAAATAAGAAAAACAAAAGATAAAATCGGCAAATAACTTTCCCCAACCATAACTGCACAAGTTGTGAAAATCAACCCCAAATAAGCAGCTCCCACATCAAGAAATCAAGCAAATCAAACACACATGACACATCAGAAAGGGAGTCATTTACCGGTTCAAACGGACGAAGAATGCAGTGCAATGTCGGGGTCAGGGATGGGTGGACGATGGCTTTTGCCCAAAAAAGAACCATTGGTGGTCAGCCGTAAACTTCGATGTCCCATCAGATATTTAACACATGCATTGAGTATTAAATATAGATTATTTATGAAACTAAATGTACAGATTTAGTTTGTTTTGCGAGACGAATGTTTTAAGCATAATTAGTCCATGATTTGACAATGTGGTGCTACAGTAAACATGTGCTAATGATGGGTTAATTAGGTTTAATAAATTCGTCTCACGGATTACTGACGGATTCTGTAATTTGTTTTTTTTTATATTAGTATCCGAACACCCTATTCGACACATCCTAAAGTTTAGTCACTGGATCCAAACAACCAAGCAACTGGATGTGAAAACATCCGACTGCTTGTTGTCCTTTGCAATTCGAAAAAAGTTATAGCTAGTGCATCAGAGGTCTGTCATGTGCCTCAATCAGGGGCAAAGTACTCACCTATAACAGCCACTAATACTGCCCACAGGCCTGTTTGCTTGAGCTTATCAGCCAGAATCAACCCTACTTTTTAGCTATGGGAATAATATTTTTCTCTTATAATAAATTAGCCCTACAAATCAATCGCAACAGCAATAAGTCCTGCCGAACAGAACCTGGCGATGCCTCTCCATTTACTGGATTCTTGCCGGCTCCAACCAGGCACGGTTCATCAGCTTGCCCTAACAGCTAACTCGTCAAACGAAGGTATGATTAGCACTAGTTCATTTATGTTCTCGTGTCCTAGTTTTACACCTTAAGATCCTATGAATCTACCAAGGGCACAAGAGCCTTTGTGTAAGCTCAAGTTTTTTCTTTAAACTCTGTGTAAGCTCAAGTTAGGACTAGCAGTTCTCTTGTTTATACCTAGTTCATGTTACGAAGCACAATAGTGCCTATCTTGGGTTTTCAGTGGTGTGTCACATCATCACGCATGAGGGTATTTAAAAGAAAGAACACCAAGTACTTCAAATTCCCAAGATCCAAAACCCTAGATCCCCAAATCCCCGAAATTTCCCCAGTTTTATCCAAACCCGAGCCCAAAAGGATGGCAGCAGACTACCATAGCCTTTCTTGATTTCCCGTCATCACGGCCCAGCTCGGCCTGAAATCTTCAATGGCCCGATTTTCTATTCATTTTTCCTATGCCGGCCGGCTTTTCCGTCTTTTTTTTTCGTCCACTCTTGCTTACCCGCTTGCACGGCCGAGTGGCCAAGCTTAGCCTTCCTGGAGCATTCGATCCAAGGCCCACCGGAGAAAAAAAATAACACAAACACGCACTGTGGGCAGAAGGGTTCGAACCTTGGGCCTGCACACCAAGGGCAATTTGCCTTACCACTGAGGTACAAACAGTGTTTATTCATATTTTTTAGATAATAAATTCATTAATCTGGCCTCTGAATATTTATTTATATAGGCCACAAAATGACCTGCCGCCAGGATAGAAGGAAATTTAAAATTAATGCTGTTGTTTGAATGATTGATTGGATTGTGTTGTGAAACATGTCGCTAACCTTTCTCTCTTCGTCTCTCACGATCAGCATAATAGTTAAAAGTAAAATATATAGACACAAGATAGAAAGACTATTTTTTATTTCTCTGAATATTGATGATTACAACATAGAACTCCCACGTATATATAGTCCTGTCAAGATATAAGAGTTTGGTAAGAGCCCACATAACAAACATACTAGGATTATGATTTTCCATTCTCCTTTCCTTCTATAATAGAGTCTATATTTTACAACAATCCCGCTGCTCCTCTAGGCCATTCCCCTGATATGCACATACCTGATATGTTGGGCCATGACTTTCCGAGATGGACACCTCATTTCTGTGCATGAAGTGTTCTGTCGAACTGTTAGGGAGAACCACCGGACTCTATGCCAAAAACATGTGTTCGTACAGATTGATAAGGGCATGTTTGGATCCACAAGCTAAATTTTAAATTTAGCTGCTAGGGATTAAAACGGCAAAGCTAAAATACCAGCTAAAATTTAGCTGAGTTTAGCTGTTTCAACTCAGCTAAACTCAACTGAGTCTGTAAGCCAGAGGATCAAACGCACTCACTAAAGTTTAGTTAGGAGAACTTTTAGTTGGTTAAAGTTTAACATTGAAATTTTAGCTAGCTAAATTTAGTTGGATGAATCCAAACCAAGCCTAAATCTAAAGCTATGTATTTCAGAATGATCCGGGTGATCTGCTGTCTGAGAACTTTTAGTTGGTTAAAGTTTAGCATTGAAATTTTAGCTAGCTAAATTTAGTTGGATGAATCCAAACCAAGCCTAAATCTAAAGCTATGTATTTCAGAATGATCCGGGTGATCTACTGTCTGAGAGTGCACTACAGAGTCTAGAAAATACATAATTTTATATACGATCTTTCCAAAATAGAGATTAAAATGTTAATGATGCTCATGATGTCGATGTTTATGCATTACTCACGACCGGGTCATGACACTGTGTTAGCCCATTAGTCATATTGTAGTCTATATAGGGGCGGAGGCTATATAAACTAGCCTTCCTCGTCATAGGAGGTTAGCCATGGGATTTACTAAAATTCAGGCGTCTGAATTTTAGTTTTTTTTTCAGACGATGGTTATTGCATATATTTTATATTAAAATTACATATTCTTTTTACAGCAATTTCTATAGGTGCAATCTGTAATTTTTGGTACCGAGAATAAAAAAACATATTAGACAAAATCATAAACCCGATCAAAATCTAATTTGCATTGTATTGGCACAAAGACAATTAACAATTACTTTTATAGAAAGACAAGGACAAAAATTTAATATGTTACGACACAAAGACAATAACAAATCACAAAAATAATAATTTACTTGTATTGGTTGGTGGCACGAGAGTGTTGCCTGAAATTACCATTAAAATTCAGGCACCTATAATATAGGAAGAAGTGGAACTCTATGGCTACCGAGAGAAGATGGGAGGAGGGAAAGAGAGAGAAAGATTAATGTTACTTTATTTCTTATATTATGGGTAATCCATATGTCTACGGCTACCTTTAGCTATGGACTGCATCTCTATTTATGATTTCTGCACTAAAAGTGGGCTAACGGATAGTGACCCCGTTCGCTTGGAGAAATTTGGAGAAATCTAGAGGCATTTAGATGAATCCGGAGAAATTTACGAGAGAAAAATATTGTTTCGCATTAAAAAAACAGATCAAACCGGGTTTAAAACACGCGAACTGGGCCAGTGCCATGTCGCTCGTAAACCCACTAGCCGTCGGATCAAGCCAAGGCACGATATGAACCATCCGATCGGAGGTGTAGCGGGTCTCGTTAAGCTGTCAACCCGGACGTTCGCGAACCCGCTCGCTCCTCCTTCCGGCGCGGGCGGGGCGCCAGCGGCCCCAGCGCGGGCGGGGTGCGGGCCGCGTGCGCGGTGTTCCCGGCCATCCCTGCGCGGGTGGGAGCCCCGGCGACCCCGGCGGGCCCGGCCATCCTGGTGCGGGCGGGGCCCAGCTGCCCCTACGACCCCGGCGCGTCGGGCGGTGCGGGTGTGGCGGCTCCGGCCACCCCAGAGTGGGCGGCGGGCGCAGACACGGCGGCTGCGGCCACCCCGGTGCGGTCGTGCCTACGCAGAGGCTCGCTTACGAGGCGTCCCTTGCGCCGCGGTGGTGACACGGGCTCGCACCACCTGCTGCGCGTGGCTCCGCTGCTCGACCGGCCGCCGCCGTTTGCCCTGCCAAGGATGCACGCCAGCCGTCCACAATCCAGCCTCAAGAAAATCCAAGGTCAGGACCGGTGACGGCGTTCAACCAAATTTTGGCTTCAAGCTCGATATGGACAACGCCCACAATGTGTTCGATAAAATGCCAGAAGGAGGAGAGAGCCCGCGGCGCGAGTGCGATGAACCAGCGAAGCGGCGCGCCGCGGGTCTGGTCCACTGGCGCGTGCCAGCGCAAGGCCTCTCGCCCGCCATTCTGCGACATCCGTAGCTCTCACCTGTCTCCCGCTTCCGCCTACACCGCCCGGCGGCCACTGGCCTTGAGTACAGGTCGTGCTTCTCCCCAGCTCCCCTTGCAGTGTAGCGCTGCTCCTAGCCCCTCTGCAGCGACGGCGAGCTGCTAGCAGCAATGCGCCTCTTCTTCCACCAGCATTCCGTCGCGCTTCCACAAACCAACAAATTCTTGCTGGAGCTTGCACTTCCCCTGCTGCTGGCCATCAGAATCACAACCAGGTACTCCTAATACTATCTCCAGGCGCCCTCTCCTATGAGCGCCCCCCCCCCCCCCCCCCCCCCCCCCCCCACCCACCCACCCACCCACCCACCCACCCACCCACCCACCACCAACTCCTTGGCTTCTCTCTCAACTTGCAGTGTCTGGAATACATCATAGCCATACTATAAATCAGAATTCTCTGAATTTCTGAACTTATCTCAAATCTCAACCATTCCAGAAAAGTTTAATACAGAGGAAGCCTAATCCAGTCACCATCTCAAATGACATGTTGCAGATAGCATTCAGTCCAGTGGTTAAAGCTGCTACGATTTGACTAATTCTCTCTATTGCAGTTTCAAGAGGGTGGTCACTGAGGCAGCTTGATGTCCAAAATGCATTCCTTCATTGAGTGTTAGAGGAGGAAGTATATATGCGACAACCGCCAGGATATGCAGATATGTCAAAACCAACATTCGTTTGCAAACTAGACAAAGCTTGTGGTCTCAAACAAGCACCACATGCTTGGTATGCTCGGCTATGTGGGAAACTTGCAGCACCGAGGTTTAGATCTTCCAAGGCAGATACATCCCTCTTCTATTATAATATAGGAAAGCATGTTATATTTGTTTTGGTTTATGTAGATGACATCATTGTGGCAAGTTCCTCACAAGAAGCCACAGATGCTCGACTCAAAGATCTAGAAAAAGAATTTACCTTGAAGGATCTTGGAGACTTGCATTACTTCCTTGGGATTGAAGTTAAAAGGAATTCAGATGGTTTGATTCTGTCTCAAGGTAAATATGCCGAAGAAATTGTCAAGCGGGCAGGCATGAGTAATAGCAAACCGATCAATACACCTTTGTCTAGTGTTGAGAAGCTTAGTGCAGCAGACAGAGATCCACTTGGACCTGAGGATTCTACAAATTATAGAAGTGTTGTGGGAGCTATGCAATACCTAACATTGACTAAACCTGACATTTCGTTTGCAGTAAAAAAGGTGTGTCAATTTCTCCACGCTCCTACAACTGTGCACAAGAGTGTTGTGAAACGTATACTTCGGTATATTCATGGAATGTCAAAACTTGGGCTTCACATCAGGAGGTCCAAGTCCATGATGGTAAGTTCTTCTTTAGATGCTGATTGGGCGGGGTGTGTTGATGATCGGTGATCTACTGGTGGTTTTGCCGTGTTCCTTAGTTGTAATATGATCTCATGGAGTGCAAGGAAACAAGCCACCGTCTCCCGCTCGAGTACAGAGGTAGAATACAAAGCACTTGCAGATGCAACAGGAGAGATGATGTGGGTTCAGAGATTGTTGACAGAGTTGAAAGTTCAGCACCCTTCCACGGCTCGGCTATGGTGTGACAACCTTGGAGCCACATATCTATCAGCAAATCCTATATTTCATGCAAGGACGAAGCATATTGAAATCGATTTCCACTTTGTCAGAGAAAGGGTGGCTCAAAAGTTGTTAGACATTAGACATATTTGCTCAGGTGATCAGTAAGCAGACGGGTTTACAAAGTCTTTACCAGTAGCTAAATTGATCCAATTTAGGAGCCATCTCAATCTTGTGTCCGGTTGAGATTGAGAGGGGGTGTTAAGATGATCACGGTTTCTATATCTAGCACAGATATAGTATTCTGTTGCTTTCTTGTATCTCAAGTAGATAGATAGATCTTGTTGTGATCTTTATCTTGTTGTAATCCTAACTTTGTGTACAAGCCACACGAGGGGTTGTTCCCCGCCTATATTAATATGAAGCCAAGACCCTAAGGGGTAACTCGTTCACTCAACTTCACACCTCCACCTCGTTGACGACCAGGGCTCAGCAACGCCGTTGGTGTGTTGTTCTTGATTTCTTCTTGTGATAGAATAAAGGAAGAAGAAACAATGGATTTATTGATTTGATTTGAGGAGTTGTTGCCTTATTGAGGTCGTCTGATTTGGATTTACATCATATTTGGGATTTGTATGGTATTTGGATCTTGGTGGGAGAGAGGCTATATTTGTTATTTATTTATTTTTGTTTATAAAAAATGGAGACAAAAAATCATGTACACAACCGAACGTGGGATTCTATCTGAGGGAGAAAAACAGAAAGGTCCCGTTTGCTGGTTTGAAACTGGCTGAAAAACACTGTTCCGGTTGAATTGTTGTGAGAGAAAAATACTGTTTCGGCTGAAAAAACAAGCCGAATATGGGGTAAGCTGAACAGGGCCAAAGAAACAAAAAAACCCAGAAAAAGAACATTCGGATGGAAATGTATTCCACTCAAAAAAAAGAAAGAAAAACAGACGGTTCTATAATGACCAAGACTAGACTGTTCGTTTGAATTTATCAGCCGACTTATCAGCTAGAATCTACAGTATTTTTCTCTCACAATAAAATAGCTTTAGCCGGCTTATCAGCCGATTTTAATACCAGCCGAACATGCCCTAGATTAGACGAAAAACTATTGGTAGCAGAAATTTTGCCTCTTATTATTAGAGAAGAAGGAATAGATTACGTGCAATGCAACAGCCGTTTTAGTGCATCTACGCCGATTAATGTGCTACAGTGCAGCAAGCATGCATTTTTTTTTTGCCTCTGTATGTCCACGTGCGCGGCCGCCGTTGCTCCCACGCCTGCGGAAGCGATCTGTGAAACCCAGCAGGGGTGGCGTCATCTACGCCCCTGCAGCGGATCGGGTTCGGGCAGATATCCATGGGTTTCGGGTCTGCAGGTTTCGGTTTTGGTGTCTGGTTTTCGTCCATGAATTTTTAGGTTTGGATACCCGAAATACCCTAGGTTTGGGGTGGATCCTTAATTTCACCCATGGAGCTCCATCGGGCCCAAAAGAATTAGCCCATTAGAAGCCCAATTAAAAACCCTAAATATATAAGCCTAAAATCCTCATCTGTTCCTCAATCCCTTAGCGTCAGCTGCTCAGCCTGCACCCGCAGCCCAGCGTCCGCATCCCACCAGGCGCCAGGCGCAGCGCAATTAGGCACCCCGCGTCCCCGACTCCCCGCACCCCGCATGAGCGTACGGTGGCCGCACCCACCCGACGGGCGACGACAGCTCGTCCGCTTTGGTGCTTCCCCTCATCCCGTTCGCGACCTCGTCGGCTCCCTAGTCCTCTACTCCTCCAGTCGGCGGTCACCCTCTCTCTCTCGGTCGCGGACGCGGAGTGCCCTAGTCGGCGGCTCCTCACGACGGCACGGCGCTCGGTCCTCGGCGACGGGCGACTTCCTTGGCCCTGCTCCCGCATCCCCCTGCTGCCGGCAGCCGGCGCCGCCAGGCACACGACGCGGGCACACCCTGCAGACGGCCCGCTGGCGCACGCTGCCCGCATGCTGGACTAGGGAGGCGTCGGCTGTGGATTTGCGAATTTTTTCTGGGTTTCAGATTATCCGTCAGGTTTCGGGATCCCTAGGTTTTGAGATAGAGTTTCACCCAAATTGATTTCGGTTTCGGATTCGGGTTTTAGTCCAGGTTTGGGTTATAAATGTACAGGCACTTCACCCGATCCGAACCTGCCCCGTCGCCAAGACTGGGCCGAAGAAGAGCCCATGATTCCATAACCTCATCACCCTCACTTGCTATTGGCGGGAAAAATCCCTTTCTCCCGCGCCTTTTCCCGTTCCCCTCCGCCTTCTCTATTACTCTCTGTTCCATTCTCACTTCCGCGACACGAAACCCCAAGCAAGTGCACGGAGAGGCGAGCCAACCCACCCAGCGATGCCTCCCAAGCGCAAGTCCCCAGCGACGGCTGCCCCTGCGGCGGGGTCCCCGAGGAAGACGCGGAGCATGGCTGCTGCAGGGAAGCGGGGAACGGAGCCTGCTCCGGCGAAGGCAGTGCCAGCTGCTAAGAAGGAAAACGAGGCGGCGGTTGCCGAGCCGAAGGCTAGGAAGAGAGCCAAGAAAGTCGAGGCGGTGACGGTGACCACCGAGCCGAAGGGGAGGAAGACAGGCAAGAAGGAAGCCGAGGCGGCGGCGCCAGCGGCAGAGGAGGAGGATGGGGGTGATGCGGTGGCAGGGGGGAAGCGTGTCATCGTCGAGGCCTGGTGAGTGCCTTCGTGTGTACTTTCAGGATATGCGGTGATTTGGCTGCTGACAGAGATAACAGATGATTTTGGGGGGACACGGGAAAAGATGGGATTTAGGTTATTTTGTTCTCATTTGATTACCCTCATTGTTTTTTTTTTCTGCCGGAGGAACAACGATATGCTGGTCTTTTAGCAAGGAAAAGCGGGTGAATAGATAGTGATAAACACAAATTGGAAGGAACAAACAATATGTGGTGTGGGCTTGTTTTTCTTTGCAGTTGTGAGGTGTCGTCAATTAATGCAATATAAGTTGGAATACACATTCTTTACATTGACAAACAACATGAGGAAGGAAGTTGTCCTGTGTACTTTTTATTGTTTTCATAGGAACAACAAATGGACTTAAATTTTTTTTTAAAAAAAATAGTTTTGAAGATGAAGAATGTATGCAACTCTATCCATTGCAGGCTATGCAATGTCACTGATCCAAACACATTTTTTATATCTCATGTCTGCAGGCTATAAAAATCACCTCTATTTTTCAAGACAATCTCACTTTGTAATAGCTAGTCCATAGTCACATAAAACAGGTTCACTACCATCTACAATCTAATCTCACTTCATAATAGCTAGTCTGGTTCTGGTGTTATCTATAATCTCATCTTAATAATTAATTTTACAATCCTTAGGTTTGTTGAATCCCTAGCTAGGATCTGACCTTGATATGGTCCTTGAAATATGTTTGTAGAATCTTTCTGGTATTTTGATAGCGTCCTACTTTATTTGACCGGTCATGTTGGTTAATTGCAAGGACTTGCCTATTTCCTTTCTGTTGTAGATGTTTTGCTTTGACCTTTCATCTAATATTTTCTTATATATACTACAAGAAATTAACTCCGCCTATGGTGGGGCGCCTTTGGTGTCCCAGCATAGCAGGTCCCAAGCCCTGGTAAAGGAGGAGGGTTGTGTTAGGCGTGGCGAGCCAATGTAAAAACTTAGCCACTTAAATGGAGATGAAACCCGAAAGAAAATCGTTGGGGCGTAACCCTCTTAGCGACGCGCCATATCGGAACCCGGGTATGGTGTTAAATGGGCAAGGGCCGGGTCGTCACCCCCGTGACGCGCCGTGTCGTGATCTGGGCATGGTGTCAAGTAACCAAGGATCGGGTCGTCGCTTCCTTAGTGGCGCGCTACATCGGCGCCCGGGTGTAGTGAAAAATGAGCAAGGGTCTTCGCATCAGAGTTGACGGGTGCGAAGGGTAAGGAAGCTAGTCGAACCAACTAGGATCCGTTTAGGTAGTTGGAATGTAGGGTCACTTACAGGTAAGTTAAGAGAATTAGTTGATACCGCGACTAGGAGGCGTGTAAATATATTATGCGTTCAAGAGACTAAATGGAAGGGTCAGAAGGCGAAGGAGGTGGACAATACAGGTTTCAAGCTTTGGTATACAGGGACAGTCGCGAATAGAAATGGAGTAGGAGTTTTGATTGATAAGAGCCTCAAGAATGGTGTGGTGGGAGTGAGAAGGCAAGGAGATAGGATTATCTTAGTCAAGCTTGTCGTTGGTGATATGGTCTTGAACGTAATTAGTGCGTATGCCCCCCAAGTAGGCCTCGACGAGAGTGCTAAGAGACAGTTCTGGGAAGACTTAGATGGCCTGGTTAGAGCTATACCTAGTAGTGAGAAGCTTTTTATAGGAGGAGATCTTAATGGGCATGTAGGTACTACAAGCGTAGGTTTCGAGGCAGTTCATGGAGGTTTTGGGTATGGTAGTAGGAATCAGGAGGGGGAGGAAGCTCTAGACTTCGCGGTAGCTTTTGACCTGATGATAGCCAACACTTTCTTTAGAAAGAGAGAATCTCATCTAGTGACCTTCAGTAGCGGACAACACTGTAGTTAGATTGATTTTGTCCTCGCAAGAAGAAAGGACAAACGAGCATGCTTGGATTGCAAGGTGATACCAGGGGAGTGTGTTGTTTCTCAACATAAGCTTTTGGTGGCAGATTTTCGTTTTCAGATACGTGCCCGTAGAGATAAACAAGCTAAGATTGAAAGAACAAAGTGGTGGAAACTGAAAGGGGAGACGTCAGAGGTATTTAGGGAAAGGGTTATCAAAGGGGGCTCTTGGAAGGAAGAAGACGACATAAACAATATGTGGGACAAGATGGCAACCAACATTCGGAAGGTAGCCTCAGAGGTGTGTGGAGTAACCAAAGGAAGGGGACGTGAGGCTAAAGATACTTGGTGGTGGAATGAGGAAGTCCAAAAGGCTATTAAGGAGAAGAAAGAATGCTATAGACGCTTGTACCATGACAGGAGTGTGGACAATATAGAGAAGTATAAGGTGGCAAAGAAGACTGCAAAGCGAGCTGTAAGTGTGGCAAAGGGTAGAGCGTACGAGGATCTTTACCAACATTTGAGTACGAAGGAAGGAGAGAAGGACATTTATAGGATGGCTAGGGTTCGTGAGAGAAAGACACGGGACTTCAACCAAGTTAAGTGCATTAAGGATGAAAGGGAGCATCTCTTGGTAAAGGAGGATGAGATCCGACATCGATGGCAAGAGTATTTTGACAAATTGTTCAATGGTGAGAATATGGACACAACCTTTCAGTTGGATGACTCTTTTGATGACACCAATAGGCGCTTTGTGCGGAGAATCCAAGAATCTGAGGTCAGAGAGGCGTTGAAAAGGATGAAAGGAGGTAAGGCGATGGGACCGGATGGTATCCCAATCGAGGTGTGGAGATGCCTCGGGGACATAGCTGTAGTATGGTTAACCAAGCTGTTCAACCATATTTTTCGATCGAACAAGATGCCTGATGAGTGGAGGAGAAGTATATTGGTACCGATCTACAAGAATAAAGGGGATATTCAAAGTTGTACAAATTACCGAGGAATTAAGTTGATGAGCCATACTATGAAGCTATGGGAGAGAGTTATCGAGCATCGCTTGAGAGCAATAACGCGGGTCTCTATGAACCAATTTGGTTTCATGCCCGGAAGGTCAACCATGGAAGCCATTTTCTTAATAAGACAAGTTATGGAGCGGTATAGGGAGAAGAAGAAGGACCTACACATGGTTTTTATTGACTTGGAGAAGGCTTATGATAAAATACCAAGGAATGTTATGTGGTGGGCGTTGGACAAACATAAAGTCCCAACGAAGTACGTCGGGCTCATTAAGGACATGTACAGCAATGTTGTGACTAGAGTTCGAACAAGTGATGGAGACACGGATGACTTCCCGATTAGGATAGGACTACATCAAGGGTCAGCTTTGAGCCCTTATTTGTTTGCTTTAGTGATGGATGAGGTCACAAGGGACATACAAGGGGACATCCCTTGGTGTATGCTTTTCGCGGACGATGTAGTGCTAGTTGATGAAAGCCGGACAGTAGTGAATCAGAAACTGGAGTTATGGCGGGAGACTTTGGAGTCCAAAGGTTTTAGACTTAGTAGAACTAAGACTGAGTATATGAGATGTGACTTCGGCACTACTACTCGGGAGGAGGAAGATGTTAGTTTGGAAGGTCAAGTAGTGCCTAGGAAGGATACCTTTCGATATTTAGGATCAATGCTACAGAGGGACGGGGATATTGATGAAGATGTTAGCCATAGAATCAAAGCAGGGTGGATGAAGTGGCGGCAAGCGTCTGGTGTCCTATGTGACAAAAGGGTACCACAGAAGCTAAAAGGCAAGTTTTATAGGACGGCGATTAGACCTGCTATGTTGTATGGTGCAGAATGTTGGCCTACGAAAAGACGACATATTCAACAGCTAAGTGTCGCGGAAATGCGTATGTTGCGTTGGATTTGCGGTCATACAAGAAGGGATCGAGTTCGGAACGATGATATACGTGAGAGATTAGGGGTAGCGCCAATTGAAGAAAAGCTTGTCCAACACCGGTTGAGATGGTTTGGACATGTGCAACGGAGACCTCTAGATGCACCGGTGCGTAGTGGAATCCTAAGTCAGGACAGTAACGTGAAGAGAGGCAGAGGAAGACCGAAGTTGACTTGGGTAGAGGCAATAAAAGGAGACTTGAAAGGATGGAATATACCCAAAGACTTAGCCTTAGATAGGAGTGCTTGGAAGACAGCTATTCACGTGCCTGAACCTTGATTGCTTCTGTTGGGTTTCAACTCTAGCCTACCCCAACTTGTTTGGGACTTAAAGGCTTTGTTGTTGTTGTTGATACTACAAGAAATTATTTATTTCTTGTATAAGTTTTAGTATATTTAAAAAAAATGCTATTTCAGAGACCTGTTGTCACAGTCCTAGACCGCGAAATCACAGTTACAGCAATATTTGATTGTTTGGGGATTCAATCTTAGGGGAATAAAAGGGAATTGGGTAGAGGAGGCAAAGAGTCAGAGAGATAACAAGTAAGAACAGCAGGGAGAGGTTCTTGGTGAGAGGTGAAAGATGACTCAAGATTCTCGTTCTGTTCGATCCTGTCTCTGAACGTTGTTCCTTGCTTTTGTAGCTAGAGTCCTTCAGCCCAGCCCACTTAGGTAGCCCGGTCTTGGCCCACATGGCCACATGTCAGCCCAGTCCATGACACCTGCCATCAGATTACAGTTTCTCATCCAATTTTACAAACTACACTTCTATGGTCATTAGTGTCACAGAACTGCAGTTTATAGAATCTATCCACTTTATCAGGTCATATTGCAAAACTAAATTTTATTCTCATTCAGCAGCTTACTATGTTGTTTCGGAAAAATGTTTAGTTTTGCAATATGGTAGCATAAGAAGATGGGTGTATTTTTGTAATTTTGTTTTTTAATGTCCAGATTTGCACGATATGGATGTAGGTTCTGCAGTAAGATTTCCAATCTTAGAACATTTATTTGAAGTTTACTCAAATTTATTATTCAAGTCTTTGAAATTTTTTTTGAATACATCATTGCTGAAATGCATGGTGAATTTGAAACAGTAATGTATATTTGGCTAAATTGGGTCTGCTTTTAGATTCTATGATGATTTGATCTAGTCATAGCATTTTCATTCTGTTATCTCAACCTTGTTATCCCGTTTTCCCATGATATATATATAGTTCACCAATTTCAGTAGATAGTTTCTATTTGGAACAAAGGGAACGGGGTTCCATTTCTTTTTCTGTAGAACAGAAGATTGGAGGATTATTCTATTTACTGCTGGGAACCTGGAGTAGGTTTAATGTAGGGTTACTCTTTTATGTATGAGTTTTTTGTTAGGTGGACAAAACTGGGAAAATACGAACTTTTTTCAAATTGGAAAAGGGTGTGGTGGTTATCAAACTTCTTGTTTTCCTCTTCTGTATATTGTCACAGTTTCCCCTGCTGTGTGGATAATAAACCAAAAAAAAAGTAGGTAGTGTTTCTTTCTCCTGTGGTCTTGCTTGTCAGCAAGTTTAATAGTCAAAATAGAGTTTTTTATTAGCATTAAACTTTGCAACAAATCTGGGTGAAGTTAAGCATTATGGATCTGTGTTTAAAAAAGGGAAGTTAGGCAGTGCCTAGTTGCTAGGCAGAGTAATACCGTTTTGTTGACACCTAAGGCATTTTCTCCATGTATTTCCCTGTTCTCTCTGTTATTTTGCTCTCATCTCTGAATCCCCCCTCCACCCACCACACACACACACACACACACGTCTTCATTTAACATGCAAAAAGTACAATCAAGAAGGCTTGCCTTGTCACTTAGCAGTCTGTATTGCCTTTCTAGTGCCTAGAACCTTCTGTAACATTGTTTTTGAGGTCACATGTCAGCAAATTTTGTTTCGGGGACAACACATTGCAAGGAATAGTTGCCTTCATTAGTTGAAGGCTTCCATTTGTTTCATCGTTCTTAATATATTTATTCCTGTCAATGCACTTTATTTAGAGATACTGAGCTGCAACTTTGGTTATAGTTCTTCTTTCTGCTATTCTATAGCACTCAATGCAGACAGTTTAAGATCCGAGCTCAGAAGGTGAAGGAGGACCTGGAAAGTTCTGTTCCGGGGGTGTCTGTGATAATCAACCCTCAGAAGGTATCCATACTGTGTTAATCGTCATGATCTTTGCCAAACCGTGGGTTTGTGTGATACCCTAAAACAGCTTCCATGTACATCCTACTTTCTTGATGGCCATTATACTGTTTTTTTTAATCCCCAGCCACGCCGTGGTTGCCTTGAGATACGTGAAGAAGGTGGCGAAGTGTTCATATCACTGTTGGTAATATTCTTAACTGTCATTTTCCTAAATCATATAGGTTCTCAGTGTGCTATATGTATTTTGTCTATTTTAGAGCTATTTATTATCTGAGGCCTATGCCAAATTCTATCTAATGATCTCATGGTAACATTTGACACATTTTTGTGCATAGCAATTAGCCTCAGACAGCACAGCCCATTATCCCATACTAGAGTGATTCATGAAATTTGACTTTAAAATACAAAATTCGAACATGTACCATTTTTGCTAACCATTTGTCCACTGTGTTACTTATGATAAAACCTTCCAAACAAAAGTTGCATACATTTAAATTATTCAGTATCAGCTTACCAAATTGTTGTACTTCTTTTCATTCTGCCATATGGAAAATCATATGGCGCCTAGGGGTGTTGGCGCCCTCGTTAGCTAAAATACCTTGTTACAATGTTTCAAAAATCATCACAAAAATCATGTATGTAGTACACCCATGGATTTAAATAGCGGGCTATAGCAACGCTATAGCGCCGCTATAGCCTCTAGAGAGAGCTCCCGCTACGCTATTTCTATTTTTCCGCTATGTCATTTATAACCACTATATTATGCTTTAACGTCGCTAAATTGAGTAGCTGTGACTTTAAAATAACGCTGCTATTTCAACTTTAGCTTTTAGAGTGATAATCTACTTATTATATATTTATCTTTTGTTGTTAAGTTGATCTTTTAGAAAATTGAACACTTGAGTCTCACAAATTGTGCTATAATGCCATATTAAATAATATTCCTTAGACTCCTAAAGCCTTGAAAACATATTTGTGTTCAGTAATTTTCACTATTCTTGTGTTTTTATGAAATAATTACTTGATTTTTTTATGGTTTTCTTAAAAACCGCTATCTGTCATAGCTCCGCTATAGCTGCGCTATAGCTTTATAGCTTCTGGAAAAAAGATGCCGCTATTTGCAATAACCCGCTATTTTAAACCTTGAGTACACCTAAAGTTAAGTGTAGCCGCAACAATTTAGATTGAAATTCATCTTTGATTCTGAGAATAAAAAACAAAAGTGTCAATGTCAGCACATGATGAACAGTACCAAGTTGATTGCTTGTCTAATTTGTTTCTTGGCATCTTAGGATTGATTTCAAACTAAATTGTTGCGGCTATATTTAACTTTATGTGTACTGCATACATGATTTTTCTAATGATTTTTGAAACATTGCAACATAGTATTTAGCTAAGGAGGGCACCAGCCCCCTGGGCACCAAATCTGCACTCCTGCCAGATATTTGGCTTCATTCCATGCTATACATTGTTCCTTAGAAGAACGTTAGAAAGGTTAAGATGAATAAATAGTAGTTTGCACCATCTAAGATGTCATGACGTTCTGAAAACAGTAGGGATAGCCCATCTTTGCATGTAATACCATAATGATGACATCCACATGATTTCATTTGGTTTATTTAAAACTGCATTTGATGCACAGAACATGCCACGCCCCTTCGCACCAATGAAGAAGCTCGACATGGACAAGGTTATCAAGGACATCGCCAAGAAAATCTCCTAAATCATGTTGGCTGGCTATGGCAGGATGACACCATTTTGTGCTTGAAATCTTCAAGCTAAGCTCGTAATCTTCAAAGTGTACGGTGTACGCGTAACTTAGGTCACCATTAGTGGCATTTCCTATTGCATTGGCCATGTGCCCACGTCTCTCGTAGAATTTAAACCCAGTGGCCCGTGCTTTGTTTAATGGAGTTAATACATGCCAAATTAGTACCTGTGGCCTGTGGCTATGTGTAACCTATATCTTTGCTTGTGTTTCATTGCTGGAGGTATATCATTTTCTGGTATATGCAATATGTCCTGAAGATTAGGTGACTTCTGATCTACGCTGTTCTCTGCCTCCTGCGTACGGAGCTTCGTAGTTTGAATTGTTCAGGTCGGTGAAAATCTACTTTTTCTTGGTATATAAGAGCATCTCCAAGACTGTTCAAAGAAAAAAAAAATAAAAAGCCAAAAAAAAATCATAGTTTTGGGTGGTTATACATGCCATGTCATGTCATCACGCGGATACTTTCCTGCTGCCTAAAACATGCCATGTCATATTTTTTCTCCAAGAGTCTTATTTTTTGAGCCTAAAACATGCCATGTCATCACGCGAATACCACACATCAAGGCCAGCTACCTCCCGCTCCTCTCAGCGGGATATCCAGGACTTCTGTGGCTAGTGCAGCCGTCCGATTAGTACCGTGTGAACCGCCTTTCAAACGAAACGACGGACAAGATCTCTCTCCGCCCTGGACGCGGCCACGATCGTGTCCATCTCGCCGTGCCTGCCGCACGTGGCGGCCGTGGCGCCGCCGCTGGCTGGCTCCCCGCCCGCACCCACCGACGCCTGCTGCGTCGCCTTCCTCCGCGCCGTAACCCCGTCGGCGGCGGGAGGCGGACAGGAGGGCTGCCTATGCCACCTGCTCCGCAACCCGCTTCTCCTCGGCTTCCCCATCGACGCCGCCAGCCTCGCCGCGCTCCTCCCTGCCTGCGCTGCGGGAAACGCCTTTGCCGCCGCCACCGTGGAGGCCGCCACCCTCTTCGCCGACGCCTTCCGTGGTGAGGGAGTCACGCCCCCTCGTGCCTTTCTCCCCTCTCGCACCATGATTGAAGAATCATCTGTGTTGTTGCGTCAGGTTCCTGGACACGTTCTCGTCGCAATGCTGCTGTCTTTGCGCGCTTTTGCTGTGTACAACCGCATATGGAGGACTAGCTCAAGTTGTGGATGACAAATAGCACTGGCTTGCTTGCTGCCTCCTAGACGCGCCATTCTCGTTCAGTTCTCTGCTAGTCGTCAACTTAATCAGTCGTCATTTTTTTTTTTCAAATTTTAGGGACTCTGTTTTGTCCTCACATTAATTGCTGCTGCAATAGTAGTATTTCTGCTCTTTGATACTGGTTCTTAGCATGATTTTCTTTTTGGCTTCAAGTCATATCCAGTTGTTTGGCAGATAAGTATTTTAGAATTCCTTGCTTGAGTTAGATTGTATGCGAGTCCGACAGGTTCTCTCATTTTAGTTTGTGTTCCTACTTCTTAGGGCCTGTTTGATGCATAGGGCTAATTATTAGCCAGCTAATTTTTAGCCCAAATTAGCTCTAGCCTATCCAAACAGGAAGCTAATATGTGAGCTAATTTGGGCTAATTTTTAGCCTCAACTAGTAACTAGGCTTAGCTGATTCAAATAGGCCCTTAGCAGGACTCGTTCATTTGTTGTGTTGCTTATCAACCGTTGTTTCGTGTTGTAGTGGAAAGGCAGCTAGCATGTTTCATTCTTGTAATATAAGGCAACATTACTTTTTTCACCCTTCTCTTTCATAATTTAAGATACACCATTAGTTTGGCATGTGCTAAACAAAATGTTTCTTTGGAACCATGATTAGTCATCTACTAATCTTAATAAATTTTTGACGCCTCGATTTATGAGAGTCCTTTCTGTTCTCAAAGAAATTTATTGTAACAATGTGATAGTTCTGTCTTGTCTTCATGTCATATCCTGATGCTAAATCTTCAAGTCATATCCTGATGGTTTAGCAGGAGACAAACATTACCTGATGCTTGGCAAATTTGTCTCTCTTACTATAAGTTCACCTATTTTTGTTATGTTAGAAGCTGCCATCTTTCTTCTTGACATGCAGATCGCGCATGTACTGCTTGTGGTGTTTATCCTAATCATATGACTGAACAAGATAAAGAGTATAAAAAAGAGATAAGAGTATAATATTGCACAATCCATTAACTTCTCACTGATCATTTTGTTGTTTCATTTCCTGAACATAGAACTGAAGGCGCTGCCGGAATTGCATTTCATGCCCCAGTCAACAACCAGGCAAGAAATTTCCCCATGTGAACATATTTCTTCAGATTACCACTCCATTTTTTTTTAAAAAAGGTTCTCACTGCTTTTCTGTCCACACAAATGTTAGTTTGTTGTGCAATTACAGTTTAGTATCTTAACTACACGACACATCATGTGATGCACATTTCATAGTTCATAACTCTTTAGTACTTTGTGTTATTGTTTATATTAACTATTCTTACTGTGTCGTAATGAAGAATGCTTTGTAATTTGTGTTATTATGTATGGACTATTGTGTATTGAGTTTCTCTTTAGCATGGTTGCCTTCCTATGAAGGTTATGTATGAATTAATCTTTTGATACATATGTGTTGGTGCAGCTGCTGTCCCTGAGTTGATGTCCAAGCCAATGGAGGCAGTTCCACCAGCTGGGTCAATGGTTCGTTCAGGCGCTGAGGTCTCCAGTTCGTGTGGCATTCCCATCGCTGCATTGATCCTCGTGGCAGCAGGAGCTGTTATCACGCAGTTCTTGTGATGTTTAAGTGCCACTTAATACTCTCGTTGACCTCGATCTTGAACTGCATTTTGTCATGCCTAGCTTTGACGATTCATATGGCCATTGTATATCGCTAAGAGTCATGGTGTAGCGAAGAGATGTCTCTGAAAAACCCTTTCTGACCGCGGTGGATTCTGTCTACCTTATTTTACCAGTGCTACTCCTATCATATGTTCATGCACCGCTTGCAAAGAGTCGCACCAATAGATGCAGTTTCTTCTGTGCTGAGTTTCTCTTCACCTGAAAAGGAGTGGCGCCAATAGCAGTTTCTGCTGTGCTGAGATTAACTTTCAAAAAAAAAAAGTTTCTCTTCAGCTGAGTGTCTCTCTTGTTGGTGGCGATACATTCGAACCAAGCTCCCATAGAAATGACGTATTTTGGTTCAGACATTTGCTCATATAATCTCACTAAAGAAGGAGCCATTTTCATTGTTACCATACCGGCTGTGAAAATTAGGTTTAGGTCCGCTTGCCTAGGACTTGATCTTCTTGGTACCAATCCATAATGATCAAAGTCGAATCGCAAGCTTGAAGCAAATTCAATGAAACAACAACAGGTACTATATAGAATAGAAGGGGCCATAAACAGGAGAGTCTTGACCAATTCAAAAGATCATTTGGTGTTTTCGCAAAAAGAAAAAGATCATTTGGTGTAGTTGAAATAACATAATTGAAAGTTGTTCAGTCAAGTATAGGAAATTAATATAAGATTGAATAACTTTCTCAATTTTCTTGGTATCTTTTATTTATCTTAATATTCATTCCATTCCAATGCTCACCACCTTTCCGGTGGCCTCACATTTGGTAGGCGTATTGGCCTCGCATTTGATATGCATTTGATTGGCGTATTAGACTAGAAAGAAGTCAAATTTATAAAGTTTGATCAACAATTAGTTAAATTATGTGCAAGTTTAGAGCATGAAATTTACATGAATAGATCTATGTTCATAGTGGCTTTAAGATGATATTGATTCTCTAGCAATTGACTACGTACTACAAGAAAAAGTGCGGATAAATCTATTTATATGATATTTTCCAGTCAAATATGTCTATTGTTTCTGGATAGAGGGAGTTTAGCTGCTATTAATTAGTTTGGTCCAACTAGTGAAATAGTTGTTAGTTGGATATTCAGCTAACAATTAGCTAGACATATTTGAATCTAATGAGCTAATTATTAGCAGCTAACTATTATCTCTGTGGATCCAAATAAGCCCTAAGAGCACAACATACTAACCTTGCATTTGAGTCCCTTCCACTCATCCGGGCGAGTTGAAGCGTCGGTCTTGATGGTTCTCCTTCCGATGCGTGGTTACGATTGGAAAACCTGCCCCGCTGGGAGTCGTGGGGTGTGTGGCGTAGCGTGGCTGTAACTTCCACGGCAGTGGGAGTTCGACGGCCACCAGAGACGTTTTTGAGGCTATAAAAGAGGAAGAAAAGGAGGAGGTGATTAGCTGCCGAGCTCTCGGACTCACCTTCCCCTTTGCGATCTCTACTCAATCCTCTGCTCTGCCCCGACAAGATCGATGGACCGCGATAAGCAACCAATGGAGTCGTCACCTGAGTCGAGCAGTCGTCCTCCTCTTCGCGCCCTGATCCGGTAAGCTCATCTGTCATCCTTTGTCTCATTCGAGTTGCCCTGACACCGTCTGCTTTATAGGGCCCACTCCACAGCCGGTCCGCCGTCGGCTGGTCGCCTTGCCTCGCACGAGCCTGCCACCTCTTCGCCACTCCATTCCTCCCCCGTCGTTCTACCGTGTCTGACGACTCTGATGATTGGGGCGATGGATAAGACTGGAGCACGGTGATCTGGGACCTCGACCGGAGCTACACCACTGTCTCGGAAATGCACAGGGAAGCGGAGTGGCTGCGGTCTTCCTTGAAGGCTGCGGAGGTGGCGCTGTCCGTGGCTCACCGAGAGAGGGTTGCGGCGCAGGCACAGCTTGTCGGTAATTACTACTACGATCACATTTGAATCTACATCGATCCCATTGCATCCTGCCATTGACCTGTTTGTTGTTCTTTCCAGCCCTCTGAGAATAGCTGGTTGCGGAGCGCCGGAACGCGGGGCACCATCTTGTCGACGTGGTGAATTCCAGGCGTGAGCGCCGCGTTCTCGAGGACAGACAGCTCGTGCTGCAGGGTCTCATCAATCAGCGGAATGAAGACCTTGTAACCCTCTATGGGGCGACAGGCGTTGCTTGCAACACGGTGTCCCATGCGGAGGAGCACGGTAATCCGACGGAAGTTAAGGAGCGCCTCCGCGCAATGCCTGTGCATGTCACGCGCGTGGTCTCACATGGCGTTCGGGTGGGGACCACCAGAGCTCTGGCTGTCGCCCAGCTCCGGTTCGGGGATGCGGTGGACTTTCGTCAAGCGTACCGGGGATTCCCGCCACAATCGTCCCGGACGACAATTGAATCATTGGTAGCTGACTTCGGTGCCGCTGGTCACGCAATCCTTGCTGCAGTGGATGTGGAGCGGATCCTCCTTTCTGCTCTTAATGAAGAGTAGATATAGGGGGTGATTTCCTCCTCCCTGCAATTTGTATCCTGCTAGTTATCTTATTAATTTGCAACTTGCTACACCTTCAGTTGTTTGGTATGATATTTTGTGAACTTGGGTGTGTCTAAACTATATCTTGGGTGCCCACCACTGTTATTATACTACGATTTTGTACTTATCTAAATGTGAGATCGCGAACTATATACCCACCAGGTTATTGAATTCCTCTCGTTAATGGTGGAGCCAAACTGGGCAGGTTCTGATGCTTTGTGTGCCGTACGATCTTGGTGTCCATGCGGCGAGATTGTGGGACGAGTGTCGAACGACTTTGTTGTCCTCCTACTATATGGTGATGATCTGATTACTCATTGGAGTATGATCCAGTCGTTGCTCTTCACTCAATTCGTACCTAGAAATTAGAATGAGTGTTTAGCTTCCTTTGGCAGAAATGTTGTCTTTGCTTTGCACATAACATAAATCTTTATAGCCGCATTGTCTGCGACTCATACATGTTGGGTACAATATGTTCCATAGCATAATAAGGAGTTCAATCTAAGGATCTCATGCAAGATGAACTGGTGGTGTCCCGGGAGCTTGTTGATGAAGAACATGCATGGGGAAGTATCTATGACAAAATGAAAAATAATCATTTTTACAATCAAATTCATGGATGAATATCAATCATTGACTCATTGTAGTCCATGGGGTATGTTTGGATCCAAGGATGGTGCAATAAGCTGAGTCTACCAAGATTTATATGTGTCGGTTGCGTATCATCCGGGCGAGCTGTGCTTCACCCATCGGAGTATCATCCGGTCGTTGTGCTTCACTCAATTCCTACTAGAATGAATGTTTAGCTTCCTTTGCAATCATCGTTGTCTGTGCGTTGCACTTATGTTTGGATCCAAGGATGGTGCAATAAGTTTATCAAGATTTTATGCAAAATGACTTCAGGAAACTGACCATTGTATTAACCGTGTCACATTTTCTCGGTTGCGTATCATCCGGTGCACATGTCATCCTGCTTCAGATTGTCTTGACAAGCTGATCCAGTGATGTTATCTAATGAGTGGCATATCGTCTGGCTATGCACTCCTTTGTGGCACTTTTGGTCGTTGGACGCGATCTGGACGGCTCAGCCCAAAACAATGCGGGTTTGGAATCCAAAGCGACCAACGATGAGGCCGCCCCGATTGTGGTTCCTAAGGCACCGCCCCAACGCTCCCCGTCATATCACATTGAATCGGAGTGACGCTCCCATTAAACGGCCTCAGTCGGCTACTCCACCCGCACACACCTGGCCTCACCAATCTCATCACCCCTAAACTCCGAGTCCCCCATCCACATCCTCCGCAGCGCGTCTCCATGTTGAGCTCCCACTCCCGTTCCTGTTCACCTTTGGCCTCTGAAAGGTCCTTGTTTGGTTTTAGTAATTGAGTGACAACCTTAGGTGGACTAATGTGTTTAAGTGAGATACATAGGTGATTAGTCCAACATATGTGAGAGCAACATATGCCATGACAGTGAAAATGGCCTAGAGATGTTGCAAAGCTCACACATGTGATGAAGGAGCTCATTGCATATGAACATGACATTGAGTCATGTGACCAAGGTGGAGAAGATCAAGACAAGGCTTGGCTTGATGGACTGGTTGCAAGTGTGAAAGGCAAGTTGAGTGATGACTTAGCGCTGATGGACCGAAGAAACGGTGAAGAGCAAGTAAAGTCAAGATCGATGAACCGATATGGTCACATGATGATATGGAGTGGATCATATCATTGTTGATCTTGTTGGTGCATATGTTGCATCAATGTCGGAGGAGTAGGAATGGAATGCGCAAGGCAAAGGTATAACCTAGGGCATTTCATTTCACACCGGTCATAGGCATGTAGAGAAGTTGATGACCGGGTTTAAGATAGATGGCCATACTATCAAGAGGGTCAAACTTGTTTGCATATCGGTCATCTAGTGCCACTCGAGTGATCTAACTTTGCATCGTGCTTGGGGTAGCGTCAGGTCTGGCGTGGTACGTCAAGTCGTTGGGTTCGTGGCATGGCACAACCATGATCGGACTCTGGCATTGGCACGTCAGGTGCTCGTGTGGAGGTGCGTTCGGTGATACTTTTGACTGTTGGCACGCGCGGGCGATAGAGAGCCGGTGGGATCGCGTGGCCAGGGTTGAACGATGGATGCCACGTGGACGGCACAGCACGACCGGATGCTGGCTGTGTGCAATTTGGTCATGTTAAAAAAATGCCCTGTGAAGGGGTAACGGCTATTTTAGCCCTTGGGGCTATAAATAGAAGTGTTGGCCGGCCTTTGCCAGCAGCTGAGCACCCTTGAGCCTTCGTGGCTTGTGTAGGTGTGCTTGGGAGCCCTCTAACTCACTTGTGCTTGATAGTGATCATTCGATCGAGTGAGTGAGCGATTCTAGTGTGATTGTATCCTGAGGTTGGATCGAGTGGCACTAGGTGATCGTGTTGCAAGCTGGTGGTGCTTGTTAGTCTTAGAGGTTGCCACCTCCTAGATGGCTTGGTGGCTTGTGACTCTGTTGAAGCACACGAGAAGATTGTGCGGTGCTATAGAGGAGGATTTGTGAGGGGGATTGTGCTCACCCCCCGTGAGGATAGCGAAGAGCAACTCTAGTAGAGCATGTTATTGAGCTACCCTCACTTCCAGGGTAGGTTCTTGCGGTGCCCGACATGTGGGCATGGTGGGTGATGCCAATTACCCGCTGAACCACCAAATGAGCGATCGACACAACAGGGACGTAGCATGGTGGCAACCAACTAAACCTCAGGAGAAAATCATCGTGTCAACATTGTCTTCATCATCTTCTCGGTGGTTTGCTTTGCGTGAAACACAAGCTTGTATTACTTTCATTTACATTGTGCTTGTGTAGTTGCTCTTGTGACTAGCTTAGCTTTAGTAGCTTGCTAGTTGCCTTCTTTCTTGTGTAGCATAGAAAGTAGCTCCCTTGTGTAGCTAATTTGGTTTAGTAACCTTATTAGTCACATTGCTTAGTTTGTGTAGCTAAGTAATTTATGCTCTCTAATTTGGCTTGTGTAGCCTTGTTATTGAGCATTGCTAGTGAGCTTTGTGCTTTTGATTCACTAGTTGTATAGGAGCTCCCTCGGTTGTGTGAAGTACTAGTGCATAGGTTTGTGTGACCTTGCTCTAAAATTGATTAGGTGAGCTCTAGCTAACCCAGCACTGTTGTTGCCTAATTAGGATCTTTTTAAAGTGCTTGTGAACTTAGATAGAGGGGTGTAGTATTGGCTAGATTGATAGTTTTAATTCCGCATTTATTTTGGTTAGCCGGCGCGATTAATTTTAGAAAGGACTATTCACCCCCCTCTAGTTTGCCATCTCGCCCCAACACGTGGTATCAGAGCTTGGTCTCTCATTTGTGGTCTTCACCGACTTGAGAGGATGGCATCTAGTGGGATAGTTGATTGTGAGACACATTTTTGATGGCACAAATTTTGCACTTTGAAAAAATCACATGCTTAATCATTTTCGTGCAAAGGGACCTAAGTTTTGGTGGGTTGCCACTGGTGGTCTCACTCATGTCTTGGACCATAGAAATCTCACCAAAGCTCAAAGAGTTCTCTATGAACTTGATGCACATGCTTGTTGTTATCTAATGGACACTTTGAGCTTTGATTTGATGAAAAGGATAAACTACGTGGGAACCGCTTGTGAGATATGGGAATCAATCATGGACACCTTGGTGACTCCACATGGGACGATGGCAAGTTCAAGAAGGAGGATAAGCCCAAGGATGAGGTTGTGCATGAGCGTGTTGAGCATGACCACAATTTGGTGATTGTGGAAGATTGCTTCACCTCATGGTCAAGTGATGATGATGATCGATCCACTACAAGTTTACTTGACAAGATTGAGGATGATGATGCCTCAAGTGATGCCGATTGATGATGCTACTTCATGCACACTTGATGGTGATGATGATGGATCATGCTCGGATGATATTGCTACCACAAGCTCTCCTACATCACCACATTGCTTCATGTCACAAGGTGACACTAAGGTATCTAATGCTAATGTGGTTGATCATGTTGATTCATATGATGAGCTTGTGAGTAGACTTGCTAGCATGACTTTGTCTTTAGAAAATGAGAAAGCTAAAATAATGAAATTAGAAAATGAAAACTCATTTCTAAAGAACTCATGTGAAG